>NC_134883.1:19495246-19510246 GCF_041734735.1 Babylonia areolata | reverse complement strand
GAAACACTGGTTCAACACAGTGCCCGTGTCTTTCCCTGAGAAACATTGGTTCAACACAATGCCCGTGTCTTTCCCTGAGAAACATTGGTTCAACACAATGCCTGTGTCTTTTCCTGAGAAACATTGGTTCAACACAATGCCTGTGTCTTTTCCTGAGAAACATTGGTTCAACACAATGCCTGTGTCTTTTCCTGAGAAACACTGGCTCGACGCAATGCCTGTGTCTTTCCCTGAGAAACACTGGTTCTACACAATGCCTGTGTCTTTCCCTGAGAAACATTGGCTCGACGCAATGCCTGTGTCTTTCCCTGAGAAACACTGGTTCTACACAATGCCTGTGTCTTTCCCTGAGAAACATTGGCTCGACGCAATGCCTGTGTCTTTCCCGCTCTCTGTGTTGACTTACTGTCCATGTCTTTTTTCCCGGTATGATTTAATGAGGGATAGTTACGATCTCTCGCCACGCACGTTCACACACACACACACACACACACACACACACACACACACACACACACACACACACACACACATGATGTCAGGTTCCTCTGATCTGAGGATCACTGAGAGGAAGATCCTTGGCGTCAAGCCCCCTGGAGGCTGTGCAGGCCGATTGTAGAGCGACACACCCTGGGACACAGAGGGCAAGGAATTCCCTGGGTAGGAGTGCTGTGGGCAGCTGATGCCTTCCTCTGTATGTGCTTTTCCTCCACAGCTGGCCTCTTTGCAGATTCCAAGGTCTCGGTGCCTTGCTTGGTGGGTGATCATCTGTCTCTGCCTCTGGTGATGTTTTTCCAGCCCTTTTCTGGAATGCCAGCAGCATTGACTTGTCGCTTCAGCTGGTCTATGTAGCGTTTTCCTGAGGCTCCTCTGTCACGTTAGCCCTGGCAAAGCTCTCTGTAGAAAAAAAAGTTTTGGGAATTCGTGTGTCCTTCATGCATGATAGATGTCCCGTCCATCTGATCTGTCTGGTCAGTAGCATGGCCTCTGTGCTGGTGGTGTGGGATCGCTCTAGGACTGCGATGTTTGTCACATAGTCTTGCCACTTTTTTCCCCAAATGGGACAAAGGTATATTTGGTGAAAACGCCCTAGGAATTACATTTGTTTTCGGTACAAACCCAGGCTTCTGATCCGTTGAGTAGTGAGGGCTACAGCTCCGTACACAAAGGCTTTTTGTTGACAAGGGCAGTGAGTGTTCCAGATGTGCTTCTGCAGACAGTCAAAGGAGCTACTGGCTTTGGTGATGTGGCTGTCGACATCCCCGGATGCTGTGGCATCACAGGAGATGACACTTCCAAAGTATGTGAAGTGCTCAACTGTGCTGAGCATTGATCCATCAATGCTGATGCGTGGAGGGCTGTAGGAACAGTGTGGTGGTTTCTGATGGAGGACCTCTGTGTTCTTCAGGCTGATTGTGAGGCCAAAGGCCTTTGCTGAGCCAGCAAAGTGATTGACGACTGCCCGGAGAGATTTTCGCTATAGGCAAAGAGTGCACAATCATCTGCAAAAAGCAGTTCCAGAATCAGCTCTTCCAGTGTCTTAGTGCAGGCCGTAAGTCATCCCAGATTGAAGACACTGCCATCAATTCGGGACTGCATGTAGATCCCTTCAGTGAAATCCTCTTTAGCCTCTCTAAACATTATGCTGAAGAAGATTGCAAAGAGCGTTGGAGCAAGGACACAGCCTTGTTTGACCCCATTGTCAACCGGGAATGGGTCAGATAGAACACCGCTGTGCTTCACGTGCCCATCTGGCCTTCGTGGAGCTGCTGCAGCGTGGTAAGGAGCTTTGGTGGACAGCTCAGTCTTGACACAATCTTTCAGAGCCCGTTTCGGCTAACTGCATCGAAGGCGTTGGTCAGATCAATAACTGCTGCATATAGCCCCTTGTTTTGCTCCCTGCATTTCTCCTGTATCTGTCGCAAAGCGAAGATCATGCCTGCTGTTCCTCGGTTTGCTCTGAAGCCGCATTGGCTTTACACACACACACACACACACACATGCACACACTCACACCCACCCACCCACCCACCCACACACACACACACACACACACACTGGCATAGAGACAGGGTGGGGGAGGGGAGACTGGACAAGGGAAACAACTTACCCGCACTCTCAGTTTGGCCCAGTTGTCTGTGTTGCCCCGGGGCATGCGCACTGGGTCGTGCCGGGACCAGAAGGTCATTCTGCCAAGTGGACAGGACACAACATGGTGTGAATGGTGACAGTGGACAGGACACAACATGGTGTGAATGGTAACAGTGGACACCACACAACATGGTGTGAATGGTAACAGTGGACACCACACAACATGGGGTGAATGGTAACAGTGGACACCACACAACATGGGGTGAATGGTAACAGTGGACACCACACAACATGGGGTGAATGGCAACAGTGGACAGGACACAACATGGTGTGAATGGTAACAGTGGACACCACACAACATGGTGTGAATGGTAACAGTGGACACCACACAACATGGTGTGAATGGTAACAGTGGACACCACACAACATGGTGTGAATGGTAACAGTGGACAGGACATAACATGGTGTGAATGGTAACAGTGGACACCACACAACATGACATGGTGTGAATGGTAACAGTGGACACCACACAACATAACATGGTGTGAATGGTAACAGTGGACACCACACAACATGGTGTGAATGGTAACAGTGGACACCACACAACATGGTGTGAATGGTAACAGTGGACAGGACACAACATGGTGTGAATGGTAACAGTGGACAGGACACAACATGGTGTGAATGGTAACAGTGGACACCACACAACATGGTGTGAATGGTAACAGTGGACACCACACAACATGGTGTGAATGGTAACAGTGGACACCACACAACATGGTGTGAATGGCAACAGTGGACACCACACAACATGGTGTGAACGGTAACAGTGGACAGGACACACCATGGTGTGAATGGTAACAGTGGACACCACACAACATGGTGTGAATGGTAACTGTGGACACCACACACCATGGTGTGAATGGCAACTCTGGCAACAACAGTGGGCAGTCAGAAATAATCTGTGACAGTGCTGTGGAAAGGACTGAGGATTCAAGTGAATCCTAAAATAAACCCTCAACTATTGTTACTTTGGTTTGCCATTTGACGGTATCATTTGAATTGACAAGGTCAGTATTTGATGAGGGGCTGTGTGAAATCACGGTCAAATGTGACAAAGAAAACAAACACGAACACCTGAAATGGTCCACACAGTCCATGGTGGACACAAATACACATGTCATTGGTCAACTGACCCAATTTGGTTTCAAGGCTTTAATACGGGTACAGTGGAGCACAGATAGAAGAAACGTATTAAATTATAAAAATAAATAAATAAATAAATAAATAAATAAATAAATAAAGAGGAATAGAAATCAGTTTCATTTGCTCTTGCAAGCCATTTGTGCTCTCTCTCTCTCTCTCTCTCTCTCTCTCTCTCTCTCTCTCTGCATTGCAGAAGCTCAAACAATGAGACAAAGGTATATAAGTCAGAATAGTATCAACAGCATAGAAGACACTTAATTATAGTTAGTACAGAAGTTGCTATTTTATTTGGACAAAACAGAAAACATAACATGGCATACTTCAGTGTATTGTTGAGGCAGTATGTATTGGTTTGATGTATTTTTGAATGGATGGTCGAGTCAGTCCCCATTCATTTTGGTATTTTATTATCATTACATTGTTGTTTTTCTTTAGTTCCGTTTCGTTGGGTTTTTGTCAGGATGTGACTTAAGTGTTTCCAAGTATTGCATATTTTCTTGGTTTAAACTGACTGAAGGATTCAGAGAAAAAAATACAGTTTGTTGTTGTTGTTGTTTTGAAGCTAAAATATATGCATTTATGTTGTTGCCCTCTTGTCAAAAGACCTTTCTTGGCAATGACAATAGATAATTCCAGTGTCCAGTGTCTGTCTCTCTGTCTTTGTCTCTGTCTCTCTCTGTGACTCTCTCACTGTCTATGTATGTCTGTCTGCCTCTCTCTCTCTCCCTGTCTGTCTGTCTCTCTGTCTTTGTCTCTGTCTCTGTCTCTCTGTCTCTCTCTCTGTGTCTGTCTATGTCTGTATGTCTGTCTGCCTCTCTCTCTCTCTCCCTGTCCCTCTGTCTTTGTCTCCGTCTCTCTTTCTCTCTCTGTATCTATCTCTCTCTGTCTGTGTCTGTATGTCTGTCTGCCTCTCTCTCTCTCTCTTTCCCTGTCTGCCTGTCTCTCTGTCTGTCTCTGTCTCTCTCTGTGTCTCTATCTCTCTCTGTCTATGTCTGTCTGTCTGTCTGTCTCTCTCCCTCCCTGTATTAACGCCGTTGTCATTATCATGATTGTCGTTGTCGTCGTCCCTCTCTCTAAGATTTGTGTTGGGGAAAGACAACAAAGCAACCCCGATGACAAAGATAATGCTAAAACAAGCTGTGTGAAAGAGAGAGAGATGGGGGGAGGGGGGGGGGGGGTGTTCAATTAGGAGTATATATTATTATGAATATTCTTAAGAACTGACGATTTCATGCAACATGTATTTTGGGGAGGTTATGGTTTGACCATAATTTGCCCCACTTTCAGAGGGACGAGTATACTGGAGCGGTGTGGAAAGACTTGAAATCCCCCCCCCCCCCCCCGACCCCCCTCCCCCCTCCTTCTCTCTCCCTCACTCCCCACCTGTTGACGGCACACAGTGGACACAGAACGGTGGTAAAGGCATGCTGTGTTGTCAGATCTTTAATCCCTCATTTATGTCAGCTGGGGGAAGGCTTTTGATCCGTGTCGGTACACACATTCCCCTTCTCAGTGTGTGTGTGTGTGTGTGTGTGTGTGTGTGTGTGTGTGTGTGTGTGTGTGTGTGTGTGTGTGTGCGCGCGCGCGCTATCAAGACACAGACGGCACGAACGGAACTGATATCCCCCAGAACCAGTGACGGATATTCAGTAGCAAGGAAAGCCTTGTGTGCTGAAGGCCTTTCACGAGGCAGTGGCGCAGGGTCAGAGGAAAGCTTTCACCTGTCACATCCAACACCGATCCTGCAAGGCAAACGGCCTGGCCACCACTGCTCGGGCAAGAGATTAGCCACGGGATTAGAGCTGATTAGGATTACGGCTGTGTGACTGTTGAAGTGTGCAGGGCCACAGTGTATAGCACCACATGGAGTGTGCAGAGACATAGTGTATAGCACCACATATAGTGTGCACAGCCATAGTGTATAGCACCACATATAGTGTGCACAGCCATAGTGTATAGCACCACATATTGTGTACACAGCCATAGTGTATAGCACCACATGTAGTGTGTGTGGCCATAGTGTATAGCACCACATATAGTATGAACAGCCATAGTGTATAACACTACATATAGTGTGCACTACAACCATAGTGCTCAGAGAGTGAAAACAGGGCCAAGCATGCTCTCAGCGGAAGTAGGTTTTTTTCCACTTCAGTATCATGACATCAAACATCTGGGTCTTTAAATAGGCACTACCAAGATGGCTGTAATGGAGCACACTATTAAGATTTTTGTGTAAATGGAAACTGTTAAGTCTTGGACTACGATTGAAGTCTGCCCCTGCCTCCCCCCCCCTCTTCCCCCGTCTTCCCCTCCACTCTCTCTCTTTCCCTTCTCACTATCTCCGCCATGTTTCAGTACTGATTGATTGATTGATTGATATGGATACTTATATATCGCCTACCCTCGGTCAGAGACCAATCTCTAAGCGCATTACAAACACGGGGTCATTTACACAACAGGCTGCCTGCCTGGGTAGAGCCGACTGACGGCTGCCATTCGGCGCTCATCATTCGTTTCCTGTATCACTCGACTTCTCAGGATACCTCACGTCAGAAGTAAGACCTATGGACACAGATCGTTTTCTTTTCAATCGCCAAAGACGTGGAACAAGCTCCCTGATAACCTCCGTCATTCTGATTCCCTCGCATCTTTTAAATCTCGTCTCAAAACTCACCTTTTCCCTCAGCAATAAGTTCAGTTGTGGCAGGCCCACAACTACTTGCATGTATATGAATGTGTATTGTGTGTGCGTGTGTTTATGTAAGTATGTGCCTGCCTATGTGTGTGTGTGTTAGGGTAGCTGTTAGATACACATGTATGTTAAAGTGTATGTATGCAGTGTGTGTGTGTGTGTGTGTGTGTGCGTGCGTGCGCGCGCGCGCGCGCGCGCGCGCGCGCGCGCGCGCGCGTGTGTGTGTGTGTGTGTGTGTGTGGTCACATTTTGGTGTGTGTATGTAGCATAGATATAATGTTTTATGTTATCAAAAGCGTTTTTGTAAAGCACCTAGAGCAGATTTCTGGATAGTGTGCTATATAAGTATCCATTATTATTATTATTATTATTATTATCATTCAATCAGATTTCAGGCATGCATTCATGCACGCTCAGACATGTAACATTTTACGTGTACGACCGTTTTTGTTTTGTTTTTTTTGTTTTGTTTTTTTCAAATTTACCCCGCTATGTAGGCAGCCATACTCCGTTTTCGGGGATGTGCATGCCGGGTATGTTCTTGTTTCCATAACCCCCAGAACGCCGACATGGATTACAGGATCATTAACGTGCGTATTTGATCTTCTGCGTGCGTATACTCACGAAGGGGGTTCAGGCACTAGCAGGTCTGCACATGTGTTGACCTGGGAGATCGGAAAAATCTTCACCCTTTACCCACCAGGCACCGTCACCAAGATTCGAACCCGGGACCCTCAGATTGAAAGTCCACCGCTTTAACTCACTCAGTACGGCCAGTCCTCTCTTCTCCTCTACACAGACCCCTCGGATGTCCAGTGGGTGTCTGAATGACCCAACCTTTAGCTTCCGTCGTCAGAACTGTGGTATTCTTTGTCAACATTCACCTCTTCAGTATAAGAGCCTTCCGCTCGTAATATTTTGATGATGGTAATTGAGATGAAACGCTGTTAACATCGTCTCTTTCGCCGTTCGTATGGAAAGAGTTAACCATTCGGCTATCGCGCCCGTAATGAAGGAATGTGGGGTTGGTGGGTGGACAGAAAGATCAGCCACCTGTCTCAATTTCAAGGAGCACAGGAGGGCTGACTGACAGGATGTTTACGGTATTACTCGGTAAACACGGACAGCAAATCGAGCCTTCTTCACCCCCACCCCACCACCCTGGGCGTCACCAACACTGAGGTGACGGCACTGACATTGCATGGTGTCTGTGGGCCAGATGAAGAGATTGTCGGCACTGCAGATACACACCGGGCCCTTCTTTTGTCTGCAGTCCGGACGTGGTCTGTGACGGGCCTTGTGTGTGTGTGTGTGTGTGTGTGTGTGTGTGTGTGTGTGTGTGTGTGTGTGTACGGGCATGGAGGTTCTGAGCGTGACGTCTCACCGCAGTCCACTGAACAGGCCGGCGTTCTTATCGACACACACTGACACACGATCAGGTACAGTCCAGCGTTGTCCCTCTGATCACATCTTCCGTTTTGGTTGTCGGTGAAGACATCTGATTGCATTCCACATGGCAGCTACTTTTGTGTGTGTGTGTGTGTGTGTGTGTGTGTCTGTCCGTCTCGAGTGTGTGTGGCCAGTTGAGAGATAAAGCCTGCAATAGTCTTTTGTTATTAATGGCCTCAGTGTGTACAACGGTGCTGGCTCACTGAACCAAGGTTTGGTGCCCCCTACCCCAAAACTGTCACGGTACTTTTATCTCAGTTCGGCAGATTATCTCAGCCCTTATCGCGGCGTAAAAGTTGGCGCGGTTAACTGGTGGCGGAGGTTCCTGGAGAAAAGAGAAGTGACTGGAGGAAGAAAGGGTGGGGGTGGGTGGAGGTGCCAGACTCACTGATTTCCCGCAGTGTTCTGGTCATATTTCTGGGCCCAGCAGTTCCGGGAGTCTGGGACATGTGGTGATTTGAACCTGACCACTGCGGGGACAGTGTGACTGACTGACTGACTGTCGGTGATTTTAGATAGGAGATTTGGTGATACGCGCATTTGTGTGTGTGTGTGCGTGCGTGCGTGCGTGCGTGTGTGTGTGTGAACGGGAGTGTCGGAGAACATGACTTGTCTCCCTTATAAAGTCTCAGCTTTAATAATAATAATGATGATAATGATAATAATGATAGGCCTAATAATAATGATAATAATAGGCTTAATAATAATAATAATAATAATAATAATGTACATTTATATAGCGCCCTCTCTGTCTAAGAGCAGGGGGCTTTACATGAAAGAAAACGTCACAAATTCCATGAACCAGGCATGGCCACTCTGCCGTTGTCTGGCGTATTGTCACCAGACAATCGGGAAGCTGCAGGAGGTTAACAGCGGTTTTCGGAATCCGCCGGGACCGAACATCAACGAAATAAACTGTTAATGATTCGGAAATACGGCTAAATTCGGGAGATTTACAACCTATTGTTGATATGACTGTGAAGGTTTTTCTTTCAACTATGTTTAAGCCAAATTTGGCATTGGCAAAGTATTTCCAGAGAAAATGGCAATGTTAAAGTTAACTCACACACACACACACACACACACACACACAGAGAGAGGCACAGACAACCGAACACCGGGTTATGACAAGGACTCACTTTGTTTACACAAGTGAGTCAAAAATTGCCTCGCTACATCACCTAACTCCCGGTTGACACACACACACACACACACACACAGCGCGGACGTACACACACAACAAAAACACTACGCCCTCATGCATCAGTACATTGACGAGCTCGTGTTCAGTTTCAGTTTCAGTTTCAGTAGCTCAAGGAAAAAAAAACGTCGCCGACAGGATTCGAACCTGTGCGGGAAGATCCCAATGGATTTCTAGTCCATCGCCTTAACCACTCGGCCACGACGACTCGTGTTCATATTCTTCATTAATACGTCAGAATATATCATTCACACTTGCATTTGAGCGCGAACACACACACACACACACACACACACACACACACACACACACACACACAGCGCGGACGGACACACACGTGCGCGTGTCCACAGTAAAACGCTCAATTATAATCATCGTCATAGATATTGCACACAGACACTGAGCTTTGGTAAGGAAAGGGGAGAGCCGGAGAGAGAGATTCAAGATTCAAAAACTTTATTACTCAAGGATAAAGATTTTAGGCATTGCCTAGTCTTCTAAACTGTCCTTCTGACAACAAAAACAGTAACACGAGAGAGAGATGAAGGGAATGAGAGAGAGAGAGAGAGAGAATGTGCTGGCAAATTTTTTATTTGTATACAGGCCACAGGCATCATTACAACTGCATTGGGGTTTGGTGGGAATGAGGAAAAAAAACAGTGGTAACAATATCTTCATTGTACACAGAGAGAGAGAGAGACAGAGACAGAGACAGAGAGACAGAGAGAGACGGAGCGCAAGTACCTCAGAAAAGAAGAGACAAAACAAGACAAAACAAGAGTCAGACAAAACAAGAGGGTCAGACAAAACAAGAGGGTCAGACAAAACAAGAGGGTCAGACAAAACAAGACAAAACAAGAGGGTCAGACAAAACAAGAGAAAACAAGAGGGTCAGATAAAACAAGAGGGTCAGACAAAACAAGAGGGTCAGACAAAACAAGAGGGTCAGACAAAACAAGACAAAACAGGAAGGTCAGACAAAACAAGACAAAACAAGAGGGTCAGACAAAACAAGGGTCAGACAAATCAAGAGGGTCAGACAAAACAAGACAAATCAAGAGGGTCAGACAAAACAAGACGAAACAATAGGGTCAGACAAAACAAGACAAAACAAGAGCGTCAGACAAAACAAGAGAAAACAAGAGGGTCAGACAAAACAAGAGTCAGACAAAACAAGAGGGTCAGACAAAACAAGACAAAACAAGAGGGTCAGACAAAACAAGACAAAACAAGAGGGTCAGACAAAACAAGAGGGTCAGACAAAACAAGAGGGTCAGACAAAACAAGACAAAACAAGAGGGTCAGACAAAACAAGACAAAACAAGAGGGTCAGACAAAACAAGACAAAACAAGAGGGTCAGACAAAACAAGAGGGTCAGACAAAACAAGAGGGTCAGACAAAACAAGACAAAACAAGAGGGTCAGACAAAACAAGACAAAACAAGAGGGTCAGACAAAACAAGACAAAACAAGAGGGTCAGACAAAACAAGAGGGTCAGACAAAACAAGAGGGTCAGACAAAACAAGACAAAACAAGAGGGTCAGACAAAACAAGAGGGTCAGACAAAACAAGAGGGTCAGACAAAACAAGAGGGTCAGACAAAACAAGACAAAACAAAAGGGTCAGACAAAACAAGAGTCAGACAAAACAAGAGGGTCAGACAAAACAAGACAAAACAAGAGGGTCAGACAAAACAAGGGTCAGACAAAACAAGACAAATCAAGAGGGTCAGACAAAACAAGACGAAACAATAGGGTCAGACAAAACAAGACAAAACAAGAGGGTCAGACAAAACAAGGGTCAGACAAAACAAGACAAATCAAGAGGGTCAGACAAAACAAGAGGGTCAGACAAAACAAGACAAAACAAGAGGGTCAGACAAAACAAGAGGGTCAGACAAAACAAGACAAAACAAGAGGGTCAGACAAAACAAGAGGGTCAGACAAAACAAGACAAAACAAGAGGGTCAGACAAAACAAGACAAAACAAGAGGGTCAGACAAAACAAGACAAAACAAGAGGGTCAGACAAAACAAGAGGGTCAGACAAAACAAGACAAAACAAGAGGGTCAGACAAAACGAGGATCGGACAAAACAAGGGTCAAACAAAACAAGAGGGTCAGACAAAACAAGAGGGTCAGACATAACAAGACAAAACAAAAGGGTCAGACAAAACAAGACAAAACAAGAGGGTCAGACAAAACAAGAGGGTCAGACAAAACAAGGGGGTCAGACAAAACAAGGGTCAGACGAGTCATCCAGTGGTGAACTTACTCCGAGGTACGGGGCGGTTGTGGCAGAGTGGTCATGGTGGCGTCGGCACTCCGTTCTTTTCCCTGGACACAACACAACACACACCTTACAGTTCCCTGGACACAACACAACACACACCTTACAGTTCCCTGGACACAACACAACACACACCTTACAGTTCCCTGGACACAACACAACACACACCTTACAGTTCCCTGGACACAACACACACAACACAACACACACCTTACAGTTCTCTGGACACAACACAACACACACCTTACAGTTCTCTGGACACAACACAACACACACCTCACAGTTCTCTGGACACGACACAACACAACGCAACACAACACAACACAACACAACACAACACAACACACACCTCACAGTTCTCTGGACACGACACAACACAACGCAACACAACACAACACAACACAACACAACACAGTTCTCTGGATACGACACAACACAACGCAACACAACACAACACAACACACACCTTACAGTTCCCTGGACACAACACAACACACACAACACACACCTTACAGTTCTCTGCACACAACACAACACACACCTCACAGTTCTCTGCACACAACACAACACACACCTCACAGTTCTCTGCACACAACACAACACACACCTCACAGTTCTCTGCACACAACACAACACACACCTCACAGTTCTCGGCACACAACACAACACACACAACACAACACAGACCTCACAGTTCCCTGGACACAACACAACACACACAATACAACACACACCTCACAGTTCCCTGGACACAACACAACACACACAACACAACACAGACCTCACAGTTCCCTGGACACAACACAACACACACATCACAGTTCTCTGGACACAACACAACACACACAACACAACACACACAACACAACACAACACAACACAGTTCCCTGGACACAACACAACACACAACACAACACACACCTCACAGTTCTCTGGACACAACACAACACACACAACACAACACAGACCTCACAGTTCCCTGGACACAACACAACACACACCTCACAGTTCCCTGGACACAATACAACACACACAACACAACACACACCTCACAGTTCTCTGGACACAACACAACACACACCTCACAGTTCTCTGGACACAACACAACACACACCTCACAGTTCCCTGGACACAACACAACACACACAACACATCACACACCTCACGGTTCCCTGGACACAACACACACAACACAACACACAAAACACAACACACACAACACGACACACACCTCACAGTTCCCTGGACACAACACAACACACACCTCACAGTTCTCTGGACACAACACAACACACACAACACAACACACACCTCACAGTTCTCGGGACACAACACACACCAACAGACACAGCTCTGTGGACACACAGTACAGACCAACATAGTACTCACAGCTCTGTGGACACACAAAACAGACCAACACAGAACTCACAGCTCTGTGGACACACAGTGCAGACCGACACAGTACTCACAGCTCTGTAGACACACAACACAGACCAACAGACACAGTACTCACAGCTCTGTGGACACACAGTACACCTTCAGCCCTATCCTGCCCCCACTGGCACCCACCCCACTGTCTGGCACCCACCCCAGTGCAGAGCGGCAGAAAGAGAAAGCTCGGATTCCTCCCCTCCCGTCCCCACCCCACCCCCACCACCACCCCCACACAGCGATCAGAGGTGTTCAGCTCCGTCACAGTGTTCGCTAGGTAAGCAGTGTTTCCTGTTTTATTTCAGTCTTCTGCGTATCTGTCGCTTCGTTGTACGTTGATGTAGATTTATTGTGTATTAATGTGAACATGTATTAATGTAAATCCATTATGTATTTTTAATGTTTTAATATGAATTGATTATGTATCAATGTATTCACCTGTTTGTTTATTTCATTCGATTGTTGTTTCATTTTATGTTAATGTTTTTACACAAACGTGGTGTCGGCTTCCAAGGCCTGCTCAGTGGGTTGGCTTCATTGGGAAGTCAGGCGTGTGTGTGTGTGTGTGTGTGTGTGTGTGTGTGTGTGTGTGTGTGTGTGTGTGTGTGTGTGTGTGTGTGTGTGTGTGTGTGTGTGTGTGTGTGTGTGTGTGTGTGTGTGTGTGTGTGTGTGTGTGTGTGTGTGTGTGTGTGTGTGTGTGTGTGATGAAAAGAATTCCGTCGTTGAGCTCTGGTGTGACGTTTCAGCATTTTTCTTTCTTTCCTCTCTTCCTTCTTTGCTTCCTTTGTTTCTGTTTGTTTATTGATCTGTTTGAGTCCCTGGATGCCGCTGTCTGAACTGACTGTGCAACTGTATGGCCGCTGGTCAGTCTGCCCCGCTGTTACCCATGGTCATTGTGTCAGTGTGACGGGTAACACTGTTACCCATGGTCAATGTGGCAGTGTGTGAGGGAACACTGTTACGCATGGCCATTGTGTCAGTGTGTCGGGGAACACTGCTGACTTGAACGTGTTCCTGTTGGTGCCACCTACCCGGGGTAGGTAGCTAGGTGTGTGTAGGTGGGGGAGGGGGGATGGAGGGAGGGGGTACAGCAGTCAGACGTCAGCCCTTCAACGCTGCACACAGCACTCAGCGCGCGGTCTGTCTTCTGCTGCCACTGTCTGGAACCCTGGGGTGGTGGGACAGGTCTGGGCTTTGCTGTACCTCCTGTGTACCTGCTGTAGTCAGGGCCTTGCTGTACCTGTTGTAGTCAGGGCCTTGCTGTACCTGTTGTAGTCAGGGCCTTGCTGTACCTGCTGTAGTCAGGGCCTTGCTGTACCTGCTGTAGTCAGGGCCTTGCTGTACCTGCTGTAGTCTGGGCCTTGCTGTACCTGCTGTAGTCAGGGCCTTGCTGTACCTGCTGTAGTCTGGGCCTTGCTGTACCTGCTGTACCGTAGTCAGGGCCTTGCTGTACCTGCTGTAGTCAGGGCCTTGCTGTACCTGCTGTAGTCAGGGCCTTGCTGTATCTGCTGTAGTCTGGGCCCTGCTGTACCTGCTGTACCTGCTGAAGTCAGGGCTTTGCTGTACCTGCTGTAGTCAGGGCCTTGCTGTACCTGCTGCAGTCAGGGCTTTGCTGTACCTGCTGTGCAAGGCCCTGACTACAGCAGGTACAGCAAGGCCAGAAGGACCAGCATTAAACAGAGAATTATATACCACGTGCAGCGTAAAGGAGGACCAGCATTAAATAGAGAATTAAATACCACGTGCAACGTAAAGGAGGACCAGAATTAAACAGAGAATTAAAAGGGTCAGGTGATGATTTTTCAATGGGGGTTTTACTTGTGAACTAACTTTGATACAGAAAAAGACTATAGAAAGTTAACAAAGAAATGACTTGTCAGTTTATGTTTAGAACTTGAAGAAAAATGTGACCAATACTGAACTTTAGTTTGTGACAATATCCATTTGAAATGACTTCTTTTCCTTCTTCGTCCCCCCTGCTCACATTGGGAAGCAATTACAGGGGAGAAGAGAGTAAAGAAGAAAAGATGAAATGAGGGAGAGAGAGAGATCGAGAGAGACAGTCATACAGAGAGACGGACAGACAGACAGACGGACTGATAAATCAACAGAGGAGAGAGAGAAGGTGGGGGATGGGGGGTGGGGGGGTCAAAAGTTACATTACAAAGTTAAATTACAACACATATCAAAGAAAATGGCAAGAACAATAATACAGTAATGTACACTCAAGTATGAGATTCATGAAAGAAAATGTGGGTAATATGGGAGAAGGAGAGAGAGAGAGGAGGTCAGATATATCACAATAACATCCTTGGCAGGACCGGGAACACCTTTGCCAGATAAGCCGCTCCAAAAGAAAGGAAAGAGCTGACTTGTTTTCTTTCTGTAATGTTCACGCCATGTTTTATGTCTGCGGAGGCAAGTGAAGGGAACACCCCAACGAACGATAACTATGATTATAAGGCTGATCAAATACACTCAGAGTTATCGAAAAAGGCTTAAGGTACGATGAAGGAGATGGCACAATTTCCAAGCCTTACCCTGTATCATTAACTTTTACTCTCCTGACCTGAAGACCAGTTTCAGTTTCTAAAGGAGTCGTCACAGCGCTCGGACAAATCCATATACGCTACACCAC
>NC_134883.1:19430246-19490246 GCF_041734735.1 Babylonia areolata | reverse complement strand
TATTATTATTTTAGATATTCATTTACTTTTTTTCTTCTTCATCTTTTTTCTTCCTTTTTTTTTCTTTTTTTTCTCTCAAGGCCTGACAAAGCGCGTTGGGTTATGCTGCTGGTCAGGCATCTGCTTGGCAGATATGATGTAGCGTATATGGGTTTGTCCGAACACAGTGACGCCTCCTTGAGCTACTGATACTGATACTACATGTGGATACTGTATGTACTATAATATATATATATATGTGTGTGTATCATTATATGACATGTTTCAAGTAAGACTGTAAGTGTAACACATCTTAAACTAAAGCTAGTGTTGATTGGTGCATTATTATGATCTGCTTGTAAAAGATACTGACTGATAAAAACTGTATCCATTCTATGTTCAGTTGACATTGATTGAGCCAGGTATTTTGTCACATAAATTATACTTGAACAGATTGAAGATGATGATTTAATATTTATAATAACTTGATACCATGTGGTCAGAAGTTCTGTGGCTGATTCAGGTAATGTTGGCAAACAAAAGACACAATGACTGTTGATGGTGACTGAACATGTTGCAGCCCCGGTACAGTGCCAGGTCATTCCACTGGAGGAAGTGATCACTGTACAACCACACCACCTGGGGTCTGGCAAGGACAGGTGGGACACTGTCTGTCTGTCTGTCTGTCTCTGTTGACACTGTGGTATTGATACACACCACCTGGGGTCTGGCAAGGACAGGTGGGACACTGTCTGTCTGTCTGTCTGTCTCTGTTGACACTGTGGTATTGATACACACCACCTGGGGTCTGGCAAGGACAGGTGGGACACTGACTGTCTGTCTGTCTGTCTGTGTTGACACTGTGGTATTGATACACACCACCTGGGGTCTGGCATGGACAGGTGGGACACTGTCTGTCTGTCTGTGTTGACACTGTGGTATTGATACACACCACCTGGGGTCTGACATGGACAGGTGGGACACTGACTGTCTGTCTGTCTGTGTTGACACTGTGGTATTGATACACACCACCTGGGGTCTGGCAAGGACAGGTGGGACACTGACTGTCTATCTGTCTGTGTTGACACTGTGGTATTGATACACACCACCTGGGGTCTGGCATGGACAGGTGGGACACTGTCTGTCTATCTGTCTGTGTTGACACTGTGGTATTGATACACACCACCTGGGGTCTGGCATGGACAGGTGGGACACTGTCTGTCTGTCTGTGTTGACACTGTGGTATTGATACATACCACCTGGGGTCTGGCATGGACAGGTGGGACACTGTCTGACTGTCTGTCTGTCTGTGTTGACACTGTGGTATTGATACACACCACCTGGGGTCTGGCATGGACAGGTGGGACACTGTCTGTCTGTCTGTGTTGACACTGTGGTATTGATACACACCACCTGGGGTCTGGCATGGAAGGGGTGGGACAATGTGTCTGTCTGTCTGTGTTGACACTATGGTATTGATACACTGATAGTGCTACCAGTGCCTGGCTCTAAATCTAATACCATAGTTTTTTTGTTTTTTTTTCAAAATGAAACTTACTGATGGCAGTATTATTCCCTTTTTGTCTCTGTCTCTCTGTATCTGTCTCTTTCTCTCTCAGCACTGTCATCTTGACCTGTGTAAGCAGACAAGGGACTGGCAAACTGCCGTTCAACTGGTGTCATCTTATTTTGCCTACCTTTTTCTTTTTTAACACATAATTGGTTAATTGTTACAGATGGAAGTGTCTCGGTTACCTCATAAAGCCTATAGAATGTTACATGAATTAGACACTTGAGTAATGAAGAATTGGGCTTCTGATGTACATAATTGTTTGAATATGATTTTGGTGATGTATGGGTAAACCAGGGTGTTTATGCCAATGCATTTATCACTGTTTTTTGTCAATGTTTAATTGGTTGCAGATGGCAGAAATGGCACAAACATATTGACTATTAATAGATTATATATATATATATATATATATATATGTGTGTGTGTGTGTGTGTGTGTGTGTGTGTGTGTGTGTATTATATATATATAAAACAATAGAAAAAAAGGAAAACAACAGAACAGTTTCTTACATGCCCGACCGGTTTCAACCACTGGTCTTCGTCATGGGTGTTTACTGGTTTGTCAAAATGCAACACACACACCAACAAAGAAAACAAAAAGGTTAACACAGCTCATGAAAAAAAAAAAACCAAAAAAACTGCACCCAGAACATGCAACATGAAAAGAACAGTGTGAAGTGTTGCTTGGGGAATAGGAAGAGAGGTTGGTGAGTAAAGTAGTCAGAGAGGACAAGAGAGAGGTCAAGAAAAATTGACAGGCAGATAATAGAAGGAGAGGGAAAAAGAAAGAGAGACAGAGAGGGAGGGGGTTAGGGAGGGAGAAGAGACTGTGAGAGAGGAGGAGAGAGAGGGAAAGACAGAGAGAGACAGACAACGAGAGAGAGAGAGAGAGGGGGGGGGGGAGAGAAAGAAGGAGAGAGGGGGAGAGACAGACGGACAGACAGAGAGATGGCAGACAGTGAGAGAGAGAGAGAGAGGATGGAGAGACAAAGGGAGGGGGGGGGAGGGAGAGAGAGGGGGGGAGAAAGAGGGAGAGACAGACGGACAGGCAGAGAAGGCAGACACTGACAGAGAGGGAGAGAGAGAGAGATTCCTCTATTGTTGTCCTCACCACCCCACAAATGCAACCACAGGAACCTCCTTATGGCTATTTGTCCCGAATGTTCAGCCCGTAAGGTGCCACTGTGTTTTCAGTCTGTCCATCCACTTCTCTCTCCCTCTCTCTCTCTCTCTCTCTCTCTCTCTATGTATATATATATATAGAGAGAGAGGGATAGAGAGAGAACGTTTTGTAACACCCATGAAGTATAACCTTATCTTTTGTCTGCTATGGACAAACACTTGAAATATAATATATATGATGACTAGATTTCGATTCAGTATATCTGATATAACTGTACATCATTATAGATACAGAGAATTTCATGAGAGTAATTTGATTTGACCATTGTGTAAAGAATCCCAGTAAGATGAGATGCATTTTGTCTTGTGGTGTTCAGCTCTTAGTGATAGCAGACAAAAGTTTATTCCAGAAAACATCAACAAAACCCATGTGCCTTAAGATTTAGTTTGTGGGTATCGTCCATAAGAGAGAGTGATGTTTAGAATTTGTCAATTTTCTTGAACAATTCATTTGAATTTAGAGACAATGTATTGTCTTGATGATATTATATGAATTAAACATCAATTTCATTTGACGTGGACGTTGATATGTATGTATAACATTTTGGTATAGCTGTGGTGTGCTTGTATATTTATTATTTATGTACACCCCTTCATGAGGGGCTATGGCCTATAATGAATAAAGTATTCACATTCACATTCTCTTTCTCTCTCTTTCTGTCTCTTTGAAGTCTTTCTCTCAGTCTCTGTCTCTCTGTTTCTGTCTCTCTCTTTGTTTTTATTGAGCCTGTTTAACAGTGTGGGGTTGTAATGTGTAGTGCGTATAATATAGTGTTTTCTGAGTGCCCTGTCACTCTGACTGCATCATGTGATTTGAACAGCAGCTGTTGGCACCAGCTTTGTGACCTGACAGCGCTGACATGATTTTCGCCCGTGTGACACCACAGTGTCTGTCACAAGTTGTCCAACACAGCAGATGTTGCTGAACAAAGGCAGGGGGGAGACCCTTCCACATGACTGAAAGGTGTTTCTGCTGTCTGGCAGAAAGATTGAAGGACTGTTTCCAAATCCCATGAATGTTGGACACTGCTGATGACTTGATGCTGGATGGACAGACTGCTGGTTCTCTGATAGGCCACTGCATGAAAGTGACAGGGCTGGTAGGGTCAAGTCCAAAGATTGCAACACTTCCCTTGTTAGTCTGAGATAAAAGACCAGTGGAAAAAAAAATTAATTGAAAGACAGTTGGTGAATTATCCTAAAACCACTGACCCATGAACATTCAATTGCATCCCCTTAGTTTAAAATTTGTGTCAGGATTAGGATTATTGGTGAATAGCCTAGTAGTAGTTCACATCACTTTAACATGACAGAACAAGTAAACAAAAGTGGGCGATAACTTGCAGATTAATATATGTAACTAATGTAGCGATGTAGTTCTGATGTGAGTTTGTGTGGATTTGTGTGCGAGTGCATGTGTGCGTGCGCATGTGCGTGCGTGTGTTCATGTGTGTCTCTTTTTAAAAATTTTTTTATCATATTTCTTTTTTCTTTTCTTTTTTTTCCCTTCTCTTTTTAATTCTCTCTCCCTCCCCTTTTCATTAAATATATATCATATGTGCTATTGTAACTGGTGTAGATTAGCAAGGGCAGGCTGGAAGAATGGGCCATGCCCAAAATCTTAATCCTTGAATAAAAAAAGTTTCAAGTTCTGAGTTCTCTCTCTCAAACTCTCAGTCACTGCCCCCCCCCCAGCCCCCCCAACTCTCTCTCTCTCTTACACACACACACACACACACTCTCTCTCTCTCTCTGTCTCAACCTCTCTGTCACTGCCCCTCTCCCCATCCTCTCTCCCTCACACACTCTCTCTCTCTCTCTGTCTCTCTCTCACTGTTTCAACCTCTCTGTCACCACCTCTTTCTCTCTCTGTGTCTGTTTTTCTCTCTCTCTCTCTGTCTTTCTCTCTCTCACGTTCTCAGTGCCCTGTGTGCGGCAGGTTCAAGATCCACAAGGGTGGGGCGGTGTACCAGGCCGTGGAGATGCAGCCACAACTGCCCACTGCCTTCGATGTCTACATCGTCAAGCGGGCGCCCAAACACCGCTGGCGGGAGAGGACCTTGACCTTGACCTGTAAAGACCACGCCACCTGTACTCAGTGGATGGACATGATCAAAGATGTGCTGAGTGGTCCAGGTAAGACGACAGGTGTTTGTGGTCAGTCCACAAGTTTGTGGAGGATTGTGGATACACATGGTGTTGTTGTCTGGTTTGCTTTCCCGGTGTCAGCATGACAAAAATTGGACAAACCCACCCCTAATTTTATTATCACAGTTCTGAAAAGAAATAGTTTGCTGAGGAATTGAATGCCACTTGTTATGGATCGTCCATATTTGTTTGTTGTTGTTTTTTTAAAATGGAGAATGTTTAACAGTTGTTGTTGTTTTTTTTAACCCTTTCCAAAGGTCAGAGCAAAGTAGCAGTCCTTACATACTACTGTTTTATTGGGACATGATGGGACACTGCCACCTTACCTGTCTAAAGCACTCCTTGCATACAACCTTTGTTGTTGTTTTTTTGTTGTTGTTTTTTACAAACCTTCGTGTTACCTCCATTCAATGAAAAAATGTGAGAAATACCCAGAATAAACTTTCAGACTTTGACTACCACAGTTTTAGTTTTTGCACTTTCTGGAATTCTGTCTGAAATTAGCTGCCTGACAGTCTTTTCATCAGTCAGCTCACCCTGTGACCATGTTCAAATCCCAGTTAAAAACCCATCTGTGAGGTATTTTCATGATTTTTTTCTCCACTGTTGATTTGAGCTGTTTCTGTTCATGGGAGCATGTGTGTATGGTTGAGTGTGGTCAGTTATTTTGGGAGTGGCTGTGTGTAGTGTGTATGGTTGAGTGTGGTCAGTTATTTTGGGAGTGGCTGTGTGTAGTGTGTATGGTTGAGTGTGGTCAGTTATTTTGGGAGTGGCTGTGTGTAGTGTGTATGGTTGAGTGTGGTCAGTTATTTTGGGAGTGGCTGTGTGTAGTGTGTATGGTTGAGTGTGGTCAGTTATTTTGGGAGTGGCTGTGTGTAGTGTGTATGGTTGAGTGTGGTCAGTTATTTTGGGAGTGGCTGTGTGTAGTGTGCATGGTTGAGTGTGGTCAGTTATTTTGGGATTGGCTGTGTGTAGTGTGTATGGTTGAGTGTGGTCAGTTATTTTGGGAGTGGCTGTGTGTAGTGTGTATGGTTGAGTGTGGTCAGTTATTTTGGGAGTGCCTGTGTGTAGTGTGCATGGGTAATTGCCAAGGTATTGAGTTTGAATTAACTTCATGCCATTCTTTATCAGTATTATTTTTATTATGCTTTTATAAGTTGGATTTGACAAGTTTTTATTTTTAAGCATTTGTCAGTTGACTGTTTGTTTTAAGGAGGTGTTGAAGCATGAGGACTGAACATGTGAAGGAAAAAGGGCAGATGCCTGAGGTGTGCAATAAGTCCACTCATGGATCAAAGTGTGGTCCGTCAGCAGGCATTATGATTATCAACACTCTGTCATATCACCGCTCCTGTCTGTCCACTTTATTTTTGTTGTTTATCTACAGCAGCTGGCCTGCCTGACAGTTGATGTCAAAGATGTCTTGATTGTTAACCAGGATGATGCAGCTACAAAAGATATTGTCAATTGCTGACGAGTTCAAATTCCCGCCCTGTTGTGACTACTTTTTATGTATTGTTGCATCAAATACTGTGTGCATTAACACTCTTCAGGACAACACACTGATGCATGTGACAATGCTTCTTGGACTCATCAAAAGAGAGAAAGGGCATAGGTTAATATTAACCTGATGATTAAATGCTGAAGAAGACAGAAGTGGAAAGCTGTGACAAGTTCATTTTTCATTCTGTCCGTGCTGTCCTGCAGGTTTTAACCGGCCCAAGCAGTTGCTGGTGTTTGTGAACCCCTACGGAGGGAAGAAACGAGCGCCCAAAGTGTTTGAGAAAGTGCGCTATCTGTTTGACCTGGCGGGCGTGTCACTGGATGTCATTGGTGAGTCACCTGGTGAAAAGTGAACTGTGGATACATTGAGGTGTGACAGGTGTGCGTCTGAACAGGTATGACAGGTTTGTGTCTGTCTGATGAACAGGTGTGACAGGTGTGTGTCTGATGAACAGGTGTGACAGGTGTGTGTGTGTCTGATGAACAGGTGTGACAGGTGTGTGTGTGTCTGATGAACAGGTGTGTGTGTATGATGAACAGGTGTGACAGGTGTGTGTCTGATGAACAGGTATGTGACAGGTGTGTGTGTCTGATGAACAGGTGTGACAGGTGTATGTGTCTGATGAACAGGTGTGACAGGTGTGTGTCTGATGAACAGGTATGTGACAGGTGTGTGTGTCTGATGAACAGGTGTGTGTGTGTGTGTCTGATGAACAGGTGTGACAGGTGTGTGTCTGATGAACAAGTGTGACAGGTTTGTGTATCAGATGAACAGGTGTGACAGGTTTGTGTCAGATGAACAGGTGTATCAGGTGTGTGTCTGATGAACAGATGTGTGTGTCTGATGAACAGATGTGTGTGTCAGATGAACAGGTGTGACAGGTTTATGTGTCAGATGAACAGGTGTGACAGGTGTGTGTCAGATGAACAGGTGTGACAGGTTTATGTGTCAGATGAACAGGTGTGACAGGTGTGTGTCAGATAAACAGGTGTGATAGGGGTGTGTCTGTCTGATGAACAGGTGTGACAGGTGTGTGTCAGATGAACAGGTGTGACAGGTTTATGTGTCAGATTAACAGGTGTGACTGGTGTGTGTCAGATAAACAGGTGTGACAGGTTTATGTGTCAGATGAACAGGTGTGACAGGTGTGTGTCAGATAAACAGGTGTGATAGGGGTGTGTCTGTCTGATGAACAGGTGTGACAGGTGTGTGTCTGATGAACAGGTCTTGAGGTGATTGGTGTTGAAAGGTATCAAAGTCACCCTCACCATGTCCATTTACATGAAGCAGACTCAGACACGTCTGAAGCACTAATCCTTTGCTACAAGAGACATGCTTGAAATATCAGGAGATTCTCAAGTTATGGTTTACTATTCTCAAGGAGGCAACACTGTGTTCAGACAAATCCATATGTGCTACACCACCACATCTGCAAGGTAGATGCCTGACCAGCAGTATATCAATGCACCTAGGCCTTGAGTGCATGTTTATTTATTTATGTACCTAACAGAGTAGATTTCATGTACTGAACTTTGCAAGAGGACAATTCATATGTTTCCATGGGCTCTTTTCCAGTGCAGCTGTACATGGGACCGCTGTTTATCATCTCATCCGAATGACTATTACCTCAGTTTGATTTTCTGGTCACACTTGGAAGAAAGGGCAAGACTGAGATTCAAACACAGACCCTCATGGGCTCTGGATTGGCAGAGAGGCAGCTTAACCATTCTGCCACCTTCCTCCTCTTCATAGACAGTGCTTGAAACAACCAAAACATTCTTGTGTCTTGTTACTTAGGTCGCAAAAGACCTATTTTTCTCCCTCAAAATACAGGATGGGTATTGCATCTTTCAAAGATCAGGGTCTGTTTCAACATACAGAAAGGGTACGAGATCCTCAGACAACCCAGATGTTACAATTTCCCCATATTTTGTTACACTTGATCACAGTTTGTTCCGACGTTACACAAATGTCAAAATTGTTCCAACTTCCTTTTCGACCTCATAGCATGGTCACATGCTTTTCTGTAGTAACAATACCCAGATGCTCTTGACTTATCACGAGGCCAGGGCAGTCACTACTAACCTTGGTCTCACATGGTGATGCTCAGCTAATCACGTGCGTGTTTACATTGAAGCAGCATTGAGTGGACCAATCAGCCTAATTGTTTGCCCCAATAAGAGAGAACCTGGCTAAATCAAGTTGCGTCTCGGTCATACAGCATCTTTGTCCATTTGCTGATGTAGCTAGGAGTCTGAGTGTTCCTACCAAATTTCCTGATTGTTCCTACAAACACTTGACAGCTGCTTTTTCTTAAACTCTGATCCCCAAAGAATTCAATGGGTTCAGTGTTGTGAAAGATGAGGAGGACTGAGAATGAACTGACAGTAAGATTCTTTTTGTGAAACTTATAGAATATGTGTTGGTTTTGGTGATGACGATGATGATGATGATATTCTTCTTCATCATTCGTGGGCTGCAACTCCCATGTTCACTCATATGTGCATGAGTGGGCTTTTACGTATATGACCATTTGTACCCCGCCATGTAGGCAGCCATACTCCAGTTTTTGGGGGTGTGCATGCTGGGTATGTACTTGTTTCCATAAACCACCGAACGCTAACATAGATTACAGGATCTTTAATGTGCGTATTTGATTTTCTGCTTGCATATACACACGAAGGGGGTTCAGGCACAAGCAGGTTTGCACATATGGTGACCTGGGAGATCAGAAAAATCTCCACCCTTTACCCACCAAGCGTTGTTACCCACATTCGAACCCGGACCCTCAGATTGAAAGTCCAACGCTTTAACCACTCGGCTATTGTGTCCGTCTGATGATGGTATGATATGGATACTTATATAATGCCTATCCTTGGTCTGTACAAATATGGTGTCATGTCACAACAGGTTGCCGACCTGGGTAGAACCGACGGACAGCTGCTGTTGGGCACTCGTCATTTGTTTCCTGTGTCATTCTAACAGGTTTCAATCATGCACACATACACACTCATACTGACATGTAGCATTTTACAAGTATGACTGGCTTTTTGTTGTTGTTGTTGTTTATATACCTCGCCATGTAAGCAGCCTTACTCTGTTTTCAGGGGTTCGTTCTTGTTTCAATAATCCGCTTAACGCTGACATGGATTACAGGATCTTTAACATGGGTATTTGATCTTCTGCATGCATATACACACGAAGTGGGTTCGGGCACCAGCCATTCTACACATGTCGACTTGGGAGATCGGAAATATCTCTTCACATTACCCACCAGTCGCTGTTACCGAGATTCGAACCAGGGACCCTCAGATTGAAAGTCAACGGTTAGAATTAGCTGTACTGTGTAGTTGGTGTATTTGACACTGTCAGATGCTGTGATTTTCAAATGTTCATCTGTTGTTCGTTTTAACTTATCTTTCTCTTTGTTTTATTGTGGGTTCAATATTATACTGTTATGCAGAAACAGTGGCTTAAACATTGTACTGTGTGCAGAAACAGTGGCTTCAACATTGTACTGTTTGCAGAAACAGTGGCTTAAACATTGTACTGTGTGCAGAAACAGTGGCTTAAACATTGTACTGTGTGCAGAAACAGTGGCTTGAACATTATACTGTTGTGCAGAAACAGTGGCTTAAACATTGTACTGTTGTGCAGAAACAGTGGCTTAAACATTATACTGTTGTGCAGAAACAGTGGCTTAAACATTATACTGTGTGCAGAAACAGTGGCTTAAACATTGTACTGTGTGCAGAAACACAGAGACAATACCATGCACGAGATGTCCTGCAGACCTATGATGTCAGCTCCGTGGATGGGTCAGTCTCTGCACTCACTTGTTTGCTTTTGAAAAAACAACAACAAAAAGCACTGAAAGAAAACTAACAACCAAAACAAACAAACAGTAACAGCATAAAACATGAATTAAGGTTTTTATGATATTATTGAGGGGAAATTTGTTTTGCTTTCTATTTTTTATTTTTCTGTTGTAATTTTGAATTGGGGTGGGTGTAGGTAAACCGTCTGCAGTAATGTTTAACAAGATGTGTCATTAGTTTTTCCTGTTATGAATCTAAATGTGTGGTAGGATGTGTAGTTTGTAGCACACTTTTGCTACCGATCAAGTCTTTTGAATTATTCATCAAGGAGACACACACTGCAAATAAGTCTCTATAAGGTTGATTATGTCTTTGATCTTCCTTGTTCATGGGCTGTAAATCCCAGTATGTGCACAAGTGGGCTTTTATGTGTATGACTGTTTTTACCCCACCATGTAGGCAGCTATACTCCGTTTTCAGGAGTGTGCATGCTGGGTATGTTCTTGTTTCCATAACCCACAGAACGCTGTCATGGATTACAGGATCTTTAATGTGTGAATTTGATCTCCTGTTTGCGTATATGCATGAATGGGGTTCAGGCACAAGCAGGTCTGCACGTATGTTGATCTGGGAGATCAGAAAAGTCGCCACCCTTTACCCACCGGGCGCCGTCACCAAAATTCGAATCCAAGACCCTCAGATTGAAAGTCCAGTGCTTTAACCACTCGGCTACTGCACCCTTCATGTCTTTCATAAAGATGACTTGTGTTGCTGTATGAAGTGGCGTTTGGATGTACAAAGTGTGAGGATGACATCAAGTGTAGAGGTGTGGTGTGAAGTGGTGTTTGGATGTACACAGTGTGAGGTGTGGTGTGAAGTGGTGTCTGGATGTACAAAGTGTGAGGATGACATCAAGTGTAGAGGTGTGGTGTGAAGTGGTGTTTGGATGTACACAGTGTGAGGTGTGGTGTGAAGTGGTGTTTGGATGTACAGTGTGTGAGGATGACATCAAGTGTAGAGGTGTGGTGTGAAGTGGTTAGAGGTGTGGTGTGAAGTGGTGTCTGGATGTACAGTGTGTGAGGATGACATCAAGTGTAGAGGTGTGGTGTGAAGTGGTGTCTGGATGCACAGTGTGTGAGGATGACATCAAGTCTAGAGGTGTGGTGGCAGGGTGGTGTGTGTGGGTGGGGACGGCACCTTCTCTGAAGTCCTCAACGGTGTGTTGGACCGATGCCAGACAGACGAACGAGTCAGCCAGTCCTTTCGTCATCAGCCCGCCCGACCACGACTACGCATTGGGGTGATACCTGCAGGTGGGTGTAACATGGTGATGTGACAGGTGACATCATAGCTCACAACAACACGCCATGTTCTGTTACTTACACTTCATGTCAGGTTTCAGTTTTGAGTTTCAGTTTCTCAAGGAGGCATCACTTTTCAGATAAATCCATATACGCTACTAAACTACATCTGCTTGGCATCTAGATGCCTGACAATCGCAACATAACCCAGCATGCTTAGTCAGACCCTGAGTACCTATCAGAGTGGATTTCTTCCACAGAGTTTTACCGAAAGACAGCACTAATGTTGCCATGGGTTCTTTTTTCAGTGTACCACGTGCTTGCTGCACACGGGACCTCGGTTTATCATTTCATCAGAATCACCAGACACTTGGATTTGATTTTCTATTCAAAACGTGAGAGAAAGGGTGAGAGCGGGCGTGGAACCCAGACCTTTACGGACACTGTTCAGGCAGTCAAGCATCTTAACCATTCTGCCATCTTACTCCTCATGTGATGGCGAACTGAGTTGAAACAGTATTTTGTATTTGTATTTGTAGTTCTTTTTATCACAACAGATTTCTCGGTGTGAAATTTGGGCTGCTCTCCCCAGGGAGAGCGCGACGCTATTTTTTCCTGCGTGCAGTTTTATTTGTTTTTCCTATCGAAGTGGATTTTTCTACAGAATTTTGCCAGGAACAACCCTTTTGTTGCCATGGGTTCTTTTACATGTGCTAAGTGCATGCTGCACACGGGACCTCGGTTTATCGTCTCATCCGAATGACTAGCATCCAGACCACCACTCAAGGTCTAATGGAGGGGGAGAAAATATCGGCGGCTGAGCTGTGATTCGAACCAACGCGCTCCGGTTCTCTCGCTTCCTAGGCGGACGCGTTACCTCTAGGCCATCACTCCACTTGAAGTGTAGTCAGTGATGCATGAGTTCTGATTCCAGTTGTGTGGAAGGTGCTGGGAGCTGTTGACCAGTGAGTGTTAAGTGCTAGGGTGTGTTGGTGCTTTTTATCAAGAATTCAAAGCACTCCAAAGTTCATGGTCTGAAATGCCCAGCTGGTCCAGTTGTGGTTTTCGTATGGAAATCACCTTCAGTGAGTGTCACTACATGAGTGGTGTGTGTTGCAGTGTCACTACATGAGTGGTGTGTGTGTTGTAGTGTCACTACATGAGTTGTGTGTGTTGCAGTGTCACAACATGAGTGGTGTGTGTTGCAGTGTCACTACATGAGTGGTGTGTGTGTTGTAGTGTCACTACATGAGTGGTGTGTGTTGCAGCGTCACTACATGAGTGGTGTGTGTTGCAGTGTCACTACATGAGTGGAGTGTGTTGCAGCGTCACTACATGAGTGGTGTGTGTTGCAGTGTCACTACATGAGTGGTGTGTGTTGCAGTGTCACTACAGGAGTGGTGTGTGTTGCAGTGTCACTACATGAGTGGTGTGTGTGTTGTAGTGTCACTACATGAGTGGTGTGTGTTGTAGTGTCACTACATGAGTTGTGTGTGTTGTAGTGTCACTACATGAGTGGTGTGTGTTGCAGCGTCACTACATGAGTGGAGTGTGTGTTACAGGGTCACTACAGGAGTGGTGTGTGTTGCAGTGTCACTACATGAGTGGTGTGTGTGTTGTAGTGTCACTACATGAGTTGTGTGTGTTGCAGTGTCACAACATGAGTGGTGTGTGTTGCAGTGTCACTATAGTGATAGTGTAGGGTCACTACATGAGTGATAGTGTTGGGTCACTACATGAGTGATAGTGTTGGGTCACTACATGAGTGATAGTGTTGGGTCACTACAAGTGATAGTGTAGGGTCACTACATGAGTGATAGTGTTGGGTCACTACATGAGTGATAGTGTAGGGTCACTACAAGTGATAGTGTAGGGTCACTACATGAGTGGTGTGTGTTGCAGTGTCACTGCAAGTGATAGTGTAGGGTCACTACAGGAGTGATAGTGTAGGGTGACTACATGGGTCATAGTGTAGGGTGACTACAGGAGTGATAGTGCTGGGTCACTACATGAGCAGTGTGTGTTGCAGTGTCACTACAAGTGATAGTGTAGGGTCTCTACATAAGCGGTGTGTGTTCACTGTCGTGGTGTATGTTGCAGGGTCCACAGATTCAGTGGTGTGTTCCACAACAGGCACCAACGACCCCATCACATCCACCCTGCACATCATTCTGGGTCAGTGTACAGCATAGGCTGGGCAGGGTGGGGGAGGGCATTGACTGAGCTCTGATGAAGGTGTGGAGATAAAGAAATGATTGATAGCCTGTCAGGTTGCAAATGGTAACCCTTATCCCGGGGGGATTTTTCATAGTGATTTTCTTGTGTGTTTTTATGTCAGAAATTATAATTTACCAGTCTGTCTAATTTAAGTTATGGTATAAATGCAGGAGGAGTGTACGTATAGGCCATTTTACCTTCTTTGGGCCCTACAAATAACGTTTGGGGGTATATGTGCTTAAAGCGGCACTATATCTGCATATTTCATCACACAGTTAATTTCTTTATCTCTGCAGAAACAAATTAGTTTGAGCTATTCCATGAATGACATTAAAATTGGATTAGTGCTGTAATAGCTTGTCAATTGATAAATACTTCTGATGTACTGAAAATGCTCAAAAGCCAGCAATTGGGCACTATATTAGAATAGTTTTTATGTTGTGATATGTAGTATTGCATTCAGTCAGTCTTATTTACTTGGTTTATGTCCCAGCCATCTGCGATGGCCACAATATAAATGAAGCAGGGTGTCATTTCTTTTCTTTTTCCAATGCATTTTTATGAATGAAATCACACTGTATCAGTCTTACAGGGGTTTATTTATTGTTTGAATGCAGGGTCGCTTTTGATTATATGGCATTATAGGTGATGGTTGGATAATGATTACATGGCATTATAGGTGATGGTTGGATAATGATTATATGGCATTATAAGTGATGGTTGGATAATGATTACATGGTATTATAGGTGATGGATAATGATTACATGGCATTATAGGTGATGGTTGGATAATGATTACATGGCATTATAGGTGATGGTTGGATAATGATTACATGGCATTATAGGTGATGGTTGGATAATGATTGCATGGTATTATAGGGTGATGGTTGGATAATGATTATATGGCATTATAGGTGATGGTTGGATAATGATTACATGGCATTATAGTTGATGGTTGGATAATGATTATGTGGTATTATAGATGATGGTTGGATAATGATTGCATGGTATTATAGGGTGATGGTTGGATAATGATTATGTGGTATTATAGATGATGGTTGGATAATGATTGCATGGCATTATAGGTGATGGTTGGATAATGATTACATGGTATTATAGGTGATGGTTGGATAATGATTGCATGGCATTATAGGTGATGGTTGATAATGATTACATGGTATTAAAGGTGATGGTTAGATAATTGCCTGGTATTTATATGGTGATGGTTGGATAATGATTACATGGTATTATAGGTGATGGTTGGATAATTGCCTGGTATTTATATGGTGATGGTTGGATAATGATTGCATGGTATTATAGGGTGATGGTTGGATAATGATTATGTGGTATTATAGATGATGGTTGGATAATGATTGCATGGCATTATAGGTGATGGTTGGATAATGATTACATGGTATTATAGGTGATGGTTGGATATTTGCCTGGTATTTATAGGGTGATGGTTTGATGATTGCCTGGTATTTATAGGGTGATGGTATGGTGATAATTTCTTGGTATTTATAAGGTGATCGTAGGGTGGTAATTGCCTGGTATTTATAGGGTGATGGTAGGGTGATAATTGCCTGGTATTTACAGGGTAATGGTTTAATAATTGCCTGGTATTTATATGGTGATGGTAGGGTGGTAATTGCCTGGTATTGATAGGGTGATGATTGGGTGATAATTGCCTGGTATTTAAAAGGTGAGGATGTTGCCTGTGGTCAGGTTGCAGTGTCGGGGTGGATGTGAACGCCCTGTACAAAGAGAAAGTCTTTGTCAAGTACTCCGTCACCATGACCAGCTATGGTTACTATGGTGACCTGCTGGCTGACAGCGAGAGGCTGCGGTGGATGGGACCCAAGAGATACAACTGGAGTGGTGAGGAGCTGTGTGTCTGATACAACTGGAGTGGTGAGGGTGTGTGTCTGATACAACTGGAGTGATGAGGGTGTGTGTGTCTGATACAACTGGAGTGGTGAGGGTGTGTGTGTCTGATACAACTGGAGTGGTGAGGGTGTGTGTGTCTGATACAACTGGAGTGGTGAGGGTGTGTGTCTGATACAACTGGAGTGGTGAGGGTGTGTGTGTCTGATACAACTGGAGTGGTGAGGAGCTGTGTGTCTGATACAACTGGAGTGGTGAGGGTGTGTGTCTGATACAACTGGAGTGATGAGGGTGTGTGTGTCTGATACAACTGGAGTGATGAGGGTGTGTGTGTCTGATACAACTGGAGTGATGAGGGTGTGTGTCTGATACAACTGGAGTGATGAGGGTGTGTGTGTCTGATACAACTGGAGTGGTGAGGGTGTGTGTGTCTGATACAACTGGAGTGGTGAGGGTGTGTGTGTCTGATACAACTGGAGTGGTGAGGAGCTGTGTGTCTGATACAACTGGAGTGATGAGGGTGTGTGTGTCTGATACAACTGGAGTGGTGAGGAGCTGTGTGTCTGATACAACTGGAGTGGTGAGGGTGTGTGTGTCTGATACAACTGGAGTGGTGAGGGTGTGTGTGTCTGATACAACTGGAGTGGTGAGGGTGTGTGTGTCTGATACAACTGGAGTGGTGAGGAGCTGTGTGTCTGATACAACTGGAGTGGTGAGGGTGTGTGTGTCTGATACAACTGGAGTGGTGAGGAGCTGTGTGTCTGATAACAACTGGAGTGGTGAGGAGCTGTGTGTGTCTGATAACAACTGGAGTGGTGAGGAGCTGTGTGTGTCTGATAACAACTGGAGTGGTGAGGAGCTGTGTGTCTGATACAACTGGAGTGGTGAGGGTGTGTGTGTCTGATAACAACTGGAGTGGTGAGGAGCTGTGTGTGTCTGATACAACTGGAGTGCTGAGGAGCTGTGTGTGTCTGATAACAACTGGAGTGGTGAGGAGCTGTGTGTCTGATACAGCTGGAGTGATGAGGGTGTGTGTGTCTGATACAACTGGAGTGGTGAGGGTGTGTGTGTCTGATAACAACTGGAGTGGTGAGGATGTGTGTGTCTGATACAACTGGAGTGGTGAGGGTGTGTGTGTCTGATACAACTGGAGTGGTGAGGGTGTGTGTGTCTGATACAACTGGAGTGGTGAGGAGCTGTGTGTGTCTGATAACAACTGGAGTGGTGAGGGTGTGTGTGTCTGATACAACTGGAGTGGTGAGGGTGTGTGTGTCTGATAACAACTGGAGTGGTGAGGAGCTGTGTGTGTCTGATAACAACTGGAGTGATGAGGGTGTGTGTGTCTGATACAACTGGAGTGGTGAGGGTGTGTGTGTCTGATACAACTGGAGTGGTGAGGGTGTGTGTGTCATATACAACTGGAGCTATTTAATGCCCAGGGTTGGGTGGAAAAAAAAGCATATGTATTTGCTTATCTCATTACCGTGGTAAAATAAAATGTAACTACATATGCTTTACCGTGACCCACTAGTGCAGACTCCGGCAGGGAGTCTGATTCCTGTCTTGTGCAAAGTACTATCCGCCTATGCGGAGAAAACGAAAGTAGCTATGGCTGATAACCTCCCAGAAGTAGGTTACCTCCCATCTATATCCCTGACTAGCTTTCTCTTTTCCCGGCAGCCATCTTGACTACTGCTCCTATGCTCTTCATACGGCTAAGTTTTTTTTTCACATTTTCTGTCTGTCTATCGATTCTTTGACACTCATGTTTTGTGTCTGACGAAGACTTGTAACAGGTCACAAACTTTGCTTGTTTGGGCAATCGAGCTAAAATTATGGTGCAGTTGCAGTCGTAAGGGCCCTCTACCTCGGGTTCTCTCAACAACAGGTACAGGTACATTATTTGGGGCAGAAATTAAGCCTTGTGGCCTTTCCACGCCTCCTCCACTCCCTCTGGTCGACCCCAGACCACTACCACCTCCCACACCTCCTCCAGTGTCATCTCTGGGTTTGTTTACCCACACAAAAGTCAGTTGTGCTGTTTCCTTTTTTCACTTGATTGATTTGCGTCCACACTCCGCGTTTTCTCGGCCCTGCCAGTCGGCAGTGCACGAGTCGCCCTCCTCTGTCTCTATCCCCATGCCCAAAATTTCAATGACCGAGTGTGCGTTCCCAATGGGGAACCAACACGGACATACGTCCGCCACTCTGCACACTCTATCCAATATGTTTTTGATCTGTGACGGCGGCCGGACAATATATCCGCGCCCCACACATGGTATGACCTGACCGCCTCACATCCAGTGGCGACCGTGGTGAGTCGGGATGCCCTCCCTCTAGGTAGGGAGGAAGGTGGACCACTAGGGGACACACACGCCCATACATGTGCACAACCCCCTTGTCCCGAACATCCAATTCAAGGGAGGCAACTTCTGCTTCAGCACCCCTGCCAGTGACCGCCAGGGTATCCTCCCTTGCGCCTCCACCGCCCCTTGCCCACAGAGCAGGTGCGTGCACGGCCCATTGAACTTCGGCAGTGCTGGTTTCTTCTGCCCCACCGCCAAACTCTGCTGTTACCCAGACTAATATTGGCACTTCCACATCGGAGTGCTTCTTTATGACTCGATCCTGCCACTCGGCAGTGCTGACTTCTGTTGACAGTATAAGTGTCCTTTTGTGTGTGTTTTTATTATGAATAGATAATGAATAAATAAAAGATTTTTAGGATGTGTCTTCAGTTACACAAAGTGCATTTTCATGTATTTAGTTTTGATGTCTATTTTGTGTATTGATTTTTTCTAATCTGTATCATTTTGTACCAGTTTTTTGGTGTGTGTGTGCAGGTTTTAAAAAGTTTGTGCTGAACAAGTCGTATGAAGGAGAGGTGTCGTTCGTGCCTGCTGACAAGAATAGTGGACATCCTCAGGACGGGAATGTCTGTTACACAGGGTTAGTTTATCACTTTATTGGTCACTGTTTGGTGTGATACAGGGTCAGTTTATCACTTTATTGGTCATTGTTTGGTTTGACACACAGGGTCAGTTTATCACTTTATTGGTCACTGTTTGGTTTGACACACAGGGTCAGTTTATCACTTTATTGGTCACTGTTTGGTGTGACACACAGGGTCAGTTTATCACTTTATTGGTCACTGTTTGGTGTGACACATGGTCAGTTTATCACTTTATTGGTCACTGTTTGGTGTGATACAGGGTCAGTTTATCACTTTATTGGTCACTGTTTGGTGTGACACACAGGGTCAGTTTATCACTTTATTGGTCACTGTTTGGTGTGACACATGGTCAGTTTATCACTTTGTTGGTCACTGTTTGGTGTGACACAGGGTCAGTTTATCACTTTATTGGTCACTGTTTGGTTTGACACACAGGGTCAGTTTATCACTTTATTGGTCACTGTTTGGTGAGAATGGTTATGTGACACTAGCTGTAGTCAAGTGTGTGTGTGTGTGTGTCATGAAGGAACAGGTAGCAATGTGTGTTGAGGTGTGATGTGTGTCAGGCTGTGTTGTGTGTCTTTAGGTGAGTGGTGTGTTCAGGTGTGTGGTGTGTTCAGGTGTGTTGTGCATTTAGGTGCGTGGTGTGTGGTGTGTTCAGATGTGTGGTGTGTTCAGGTGTGTTGCGTGTTCAGGTGTGTGGTGTGTACAGATGTGTTCCGTGTTCAGTTGTGTTGCGTGTTCAGGTGTGTGGTGTGTTCAGGTGTGTGGTGTGTTCAGGTGTGTGGTGTTTTCAGGTGTGTTGTGTGTTCAGATGTGTGGTGTGTTTGTGGTTAGGTTGTGTGTCATGTGTTCAGGTGTGTGGTGTGTTCAGGTGTGTCGTGTCCTGGTGCATTCTGTGTTCAGGTGTGTGGTGTGATCTGGTGTGTGGTGTTGTGTGTTGTGGTGTGTGGTGTGTTCAGGTGCATAGTGTGTGATGTGTTCAGGTGCGTGGTGTGTGGTGTGTTGAGGTGTGTTGTGTGTCATGTGTTCAGTTGTGTGGTGTGTTCTAGTGTGTTGTGTGTTCATGTGTGTTCAGGAGTGTGGTGTGTGGTGTGTTTAGGTGCGTGGTGTGTTCAGGTGTGTGGTGTGTTCCAGTGTGTAGTGTTCAGGTGTGTAGTGTGTTGTGTGTTCAGGTGCGTGGTGTGTTCCAGTGTGTGGTGTGGTGTGTATTCAGGTGTGTTTTGTGTCATGTGTTCAGGTATGTGGTGTGTTCAGGTGTGTTGTGTGTTCAGGTATGTGGTGTGTTGTGTGTTCTGGTATGTTGTGTGTTGTATGTTGAGGTATGTGGTGTGCTGTGTGTTCAGGGGTGTGGTGTGTCATGTATTCAGGTGTGTGGTATGTTCAGGTATGTATGTGGTGTGTTGTGTGTCATGTGTTCATCTGTGTTCAGGTGTGTGGTGTGTATTCAGGTGTGTGGTGTGTTGTGTGTTCAGGTGTGTGGTCTGTTGTGTGTTCAGGGTGTTGTGTGATCAGGTGTGTTATGTGTTCAGGTGTGTTTTGTGTTGTGGTGCGGTGTGTGTTCCGGTGTGTCATGTGTTCAGGTATGTTGTGTGCCATGTGTTCAGGTGTTCAGGTATGTGGTGTGTCATGTATTCAGGTGTGTGGTGTGTCATGTGTTCAGGTGTGTGGTGTGTCAGCGAGCAGGGAGGGAAGCAGAGATAGCCAGCAAAGAAAGGCCAACTACTGCTGGTCCCATGTTTGGTGAGTTGTCTTTCCTTTCCACTGTGGGTCAGTCATTGTGCGGTGTTTAGTCAGTCAGTTCACTTCATTCTGTGGTGTTTAGTCAGTCAGTTCACTTCGTTCTGTGTAGTGTCTGGTCAGTCAGTTCACTTCGTTCTGTGTGGTGTTTAGTCAGTCAGTTCACTTCATTCTGTGGTGTTTAGTCAGTCAGTTCACTTCGTTCTGTGTGGTGTTTAGTCAGTCAGTTCACTTCATTCTGTGTGGTGTTTAGTCAGTCAGTTCACTTCATTCTGTGTGGTGTTTAGTCAGTTCACTTCATTCTGTGGTGTTTAGTCAGTTCACTTCATTCTGTGTGGTGTCTGGTCAGTCAGTTCACTTCATTCTGTGGTGTTTAGTCAGTTCACTTCATTCTGTGGTGTTTAGTCAGTCAGTTCACTTCGTTCTGTGTGGTGTTTAGTCAGTCAGTTCACTTCGTTCTGTGTGGTGTCTGGTCAGTCAGTTCACTTCATTCTGTGGTGTTTAGTCAGTTCACTTCATTCTGTGTGGTGTCTGGTCAGTCAGTTCACTTCATTCTGTGGTGTTTAGTCAGTTCACTTCATTCTGTGGTGTTTAGTCAGTTCACTTCGTTCTGTGTGGTGTTTAGTCAGTCAGTTCACTTCATTGTGTGTGGTGTTTAGTCATTCAGTTCACTTCATTCTGTGTGGTGTTTAGTCAGTCAGTTCACTTCGTTCTGTGTGGTGTTTAGTCAGTCAGTTCACTTCGTTCTGTGTGGTGTTTAGTCAGTCAGTTCACTTCGTTCTGTGTGGTGTTTAGTCAGTCAGTTCACTTCATTGTGTGTGGTGTTTAGTCAGTCAGTTCACTTCGTTCTGTGTGGTGTTTAGTCAGTCAGTTCACTTCGTTCTGTGGTGTTTAGTCAGTCAGTTCACTTCGTTCTGTGTGGTGTCTAGTCAGTCAGTTCACTTCATTCTGTGTGGTGTTTAGTCAGTCAGTTCACTTCGGTCTGTGTGGTGTTTAGTCAGTCAGTTCACTTCGTTCTGTGTGGTGTCTGGTCAGTCAGTTCACTTCATTCTGTGTGGTGTTTAGTCAGTCAGTTCACTTCGTTCTGTGTGGTGTTTAGTCAGTCAGTTCACTTCGTTCTGTGGTGTTTAGTCAGTCAGTTCACTTCGTTCTGTGTGGTGTTTAGTCAGTCAGTTCACTTCGTTCTGTGTGGTGTTTAGTCAGTCAGTTCACTTCGTTCTGTGTGGTGTTTAGTCAGTCAGTTCACTTCGTTCTGTGTGGTGTTTAGTCAGTCAGTTCACTTCATTCTGTGTGGTGTTTAGTCAGTCAGTTCACTTCGTTCTGTGTGGTGTTTAGTCAGTCAGTTCACTTCATTCTGTGTGGTGTCTGGTCAGTCAGTTCACTTCATTCTGTGTGGTGTTTAGTCAGTCAGTTCACTTCATTCTGTGTGGTGTTTAGTCAGTCAGTTCACTTCATTCTGTGTGGTGTTTAGTCAGTCAGTTCACTTCATTCTGTGTGGTGTTTAGTCAGTCAGTTCACTTCATTCTGTGTGGTGTTTAGTCAGTCAGTTCACTTCATTCTGTGTGGTGTCTGGTCAGTCAGTTCACTTCATTCTGTGTGGTGTTTAGTCAGTCAGTTCACTTCGTTCTGTGTGGTGTCTGGTCAGTCAGTTCACTTCATTCTGTGTGGTGTTTAGTCAGTCAGTTCACTTCGTTCTGTGTGGTGTTTAGTCAGTCAGTTCACTTCGTTCTGTGGTGTTTAGTCAGTTCACTTCGTTCTGTGTGGTGTTTAGTCAGTCAGTTCACTTCGTTCTGTGTGGTGTCTGGTCAGTCAGTTCACTTGTCATTTCCGCAGTTTTTGCAGTCCTGCCTACCAGTATGCTTTTTGCAGATTTTTCCATTGAGTAGGATGATATGCAACTCTGAATAAGAATATACCACACAACACTGAAATGAAGAAAAAATCCACAAATTAAAATTTGAAGGTAGGTGGGTCTGTTTTAATATTTTTCGATTGAATAATACTATGCAACTCTGAATAAGTAAAAAATAAAATAAAAAATAAATGAATAGGCAGCACAATGACAAAGGTAGAAGCAATCCACAACATAAAAATAGAGGTTAGGTATGTCTGTTGTGGGGTGTTATGATGGGGTGGACAGTGGGTGGTAAAGGACACAGCAGGGTAGGTGTGTGTTGTGGGGTGTTATGATGGGGTGGACACTGGGTGGTAAAGGACACAGCAGGGTAGGTGTGTGTTGTGGGGTGTTATGATGGGGTGGACAGTGGGTGGTAAAGAACACAGCAGGGTAGGTGTGTGTTGTGGGGCGTCATGATGGGGTGGGCAGTGGGTGGTAAAGGACACAGCAGGGTAGGTGTGTGTTGTGGGGTGTCATGATGGGGTGGACAGTGGGTGGTAAAGGACACAGCAGGGTAGGTGTCTGTTGTGGGGTGTTATGATGGGGTGGACAGTGGGTGGTAAAGGACACAGCATGGTAGGTGTGTGTTGTGGGGTGTCATGATGGGGTGGACAGTGGGTGGTAAAGGACACAGCAGGGTAGGTGTGTGTTGTGGGGTGTCATGATGGGGTGGACAGTGGGTGGTAAAGGACACAGCAGGGTAGGTTTGTCTGTTGTGGGGTGTCATGAAGGGGTGGGCAGTGGGTTGTAAAGGACACACCCCAGTGAAAACTCCACCTCTGAGGGAACAGGTTTTGACGTAACAGAAGTTCCATCAGTTTGTTAGTGAATGCGCAACACAATTATCTGTTGACAAGTATTTTAGTATACAATTTAGGGTGGCAAGTCTTTTTTTTTTTTCTTAATATATATACATACATGTATGTAAGACCAGTCTCAGGATTTTGCATGTGTAATACTGAAGAGGGAAAGAGGAGTGTGTGCAGTTATCTCCCTTCCTTGGGGGCTGGCGGGTCTTGTCCATGGCCACCTCTCTCAAACCTTTCTCTCACAATTTTTATGCGTTTTCATACTGATGGACATTTCTTTCTTTTAAATATTATACAATTGCTCACACTGTCTGGGCTTTTTATGCTCCAGTGTGTGAATTGACTGGGTGACTGAGCCTCTCAGCCCGGCCTCTCCACTGTTATATGCAGTTCACTGTGTCTGTGGATATGCCTGCTTTACTGCATACCTAGATACTGAAAACCTTAGGCAGTCTGAAATAGAAATATAGTATGGTACTATGAGGTATCCAGTCAAAAGCCTTCTAAGGTCAAATTCTTTCTTGAATACATATTTTGTAAATACTGTCTTTTTGTAAATACTTTTATTACACATTTTATCAATTAGTTTTAGAAAATTTATTATATTTGTACTTTTCTGGAAATCGATGCAGCTTTTGAACACCAAACAAAATAGTAGTAGCTGTTAATTTTAATCTGAGGTCTGTTTTTGTATAATTTTTTCTTGAATATGTTCCCTAAAGCTCAGTACAATGGATGGGACTTTCATGGAAATAAAAGATCTAAAATCTAACATCTAATATGTTCAATTGCTTTATCATGCCATGTTTGGAAGAACGGTGTTTTTGTTTCATATGTAATCAGTGAATTATTACAAGTCGACTGACTCTGCAAGTTGTGACAATTGACTTCTTCAGGGGTTTGTGTATGTCTGCTTTGTACGCAATTACAGATCACTTCTTTAGTGTATGTCTGCTTTGTATATAATTACAGATCACTTCTTTCCAAAAAAAACATCGTTCTGGCCAGTCCTTTTATATATCTTACTTTGCAGTTTATTTAGAAGAAACTGTGTTTTGCCAACTTTCCTTGATGCTGTTTTGGTATCAGTGTCTAGTTCTGTTGTTCAGAGGCCCCCAAAAGTGTTCCGGCCCATAGTAAGTACAGACATTTTTGTAGGTTAATCATATAATCATTGTAACCCCACATGCTTCAAAATCAGCTTCCATTACTTTTAACGTTTTCAGATGCTTTCCTGTTACTCTGCTTTTTCTGTTTTAAAAAGACATATAAAGTGGTATTTATCTTGCAAAGCACATTGCATTACATATGTAAACTAACTGGTAGGAAACATCTTTATAACTATAACTTTGTCAATGATGCTAAGGTCACGTTTACTCCATTCCCTAATCAAGAAGTTCATTTGGTCCAAGTCCAAGTCCAGTTGTCAATTTCTATTGCCATTCCATTTGATTTAAAGTAGGTGCCTAAAATTTATATTTTGCTAACTAAAGTAAGTGGAATCTGTTCAACATTTTGTTGACCTGTTCTCAGTGCTTTTGTTTTATGTGCATTTATTTATAAAAATCTAGCATTTGCTTTAAGCATTTTTACTGACTTAACATTTTTCTTTACTTTAAGAAATAATGTATCACCAGCTGATTGCTTTATTTTCAAAGGGATTGGATCTGGTAAGATATGAGTGATTCAGCACCTTCTACAGAACTATTTCTGATTTTGATACAAGAAGTTGTACTGCTAATACAAAAGCAAGTGGAGAAAAATGACATCCCTGTCTGAATCCACATGACACATGCCGCAAGAAATGGCTCATAAAGCCAACCTCCATTGTCAGTACTACTGGAAATTCCATTGTTTAAATCTTAATCCATTTTATATGTGAAGCAAAAAAAGGTTTTGATACAGAATCAAAAGCTTTAGAGTAGTCAGCAGTGAGTTAGTAACTTTATTGCTTTATTTGAATGATTATTTACATTATCTGTTGTGCTTACATTTGTAGAAATGTTTCTGCCTTTGATGTAACCAACCTGGTCTTCATTAACTTCTTTGTGTACTGCATTGCAAAGCCTTACGCTAATATCTGATGATCAGATTTGGTTAACGTTTTGGTCTCCAGTTTGTTAGTCTTAGTGTATAGAGTAGCCTACCTTTATGAAAGGACTCTACAAAAAATCATGACAACATAACTCACACCACTCCAGGTGTGTGTTAACTCATACCATGATTACTACCTCTGTGAACCAGGTATGAGTATTCTCGTACTAACACACAATTCTAATTTCATTAATTCTTGCTTGGTACATTTGGCATTCTAAACTGAACCATTTACGGATATGGGAAGCAAGAAAAGGAAGCTTAGTTTTACCGATTAAATCAACAATTCTGCACCAATTTTCACTGTTTATGTGAACTGCCTGTTTTTTTTCTGCAGTGGTCTCATGTAGTGCTGGTCCAGGGGAGATGTAGCAGGCATGTAGCTGTGGTGTAGAATGAGTTAACAATGGTAATGATAATAGTAATAGGACACTTGGTATGTCCAGTCTAATGATACAAAAGCCCTGAGCATTAACAATGAAATGCACAATAACAAATGCATACAAAAACATGCAGTGTGCCTGCTTGCACAAATCCTCCCTCTCAAACCTCACCCCACAAAACCACACTCACTAAAATAAAAATTAAAAAGAGAATGAAGCCATGCACTTATTTTTTATTGTCACACACACACACACACACACACACACAGGTGACTGCAATCACACTCCCACTCTCACCTCTTCCTGCACACACATCACAAACAGTATCAGCATCAGTAGCTCAAGGAGGCGTCACTGCGTTCAGTCAAATCCATATACACTACACCACATCTGCCAAGCAAATGCCTGACCAGCAGCGTAACCCAACGCGCTTAGTCAGGCCTTGAGAAAAAAAACACAAAAAAACAAATAATCTTAAATGGTTGGGAGGGAATAGGTTAATCATAGTATTGTGTAAAGATATAATTATGTTTTCAGGCCTGACCTAAAAGACTCTAGGGACTGACTGTGTCGGAGAGAGTATGGTAGAGAGTTCCAGAGCTTGGCTGCTGAGAAAAAGAGGCTGGTTGTATGTGAAAGTAAGAAGGTGAAAAAGCTTGGTGTTAGTAGAGGATGGAGGGGTCCTGGAGGGAATGGAAACATGGAAAAGTTTGGATAGATACTGAGGAGCAGAGCTGGTGATAACTTTGAAGCAGAGACAGAAGAACTTGTATTTTGTTTTTTTTTCAGTTGGAAACCACTGCAGTACATAAAGTAGATGGATGCAAGGTTGATTTCTAGAAGACTTATAAACAAGCCTGGCAGTAGTTAACTCCACTCGCATTCAGTTGTCAGCGTAGACAAAACATGTCTTGGTGTGGGTGTCACTCACTGAATCAGATCTGATTTTTCTTCTCTTTTTTTTTTCCTTTTTTTTTTTTTTTAATAGCATTTTTACTGTTACTGGACGTTGTTTGATGGTGTGTTCAGTCGGCAATGATGACTGTTGTCAGTGGATGTTGTTTGATGTGTTCAGTTGGTGATGATTCACTCACACTGTTGTCACTGGACGTTGTTTAATGATGTGTTCAGTTGGTGATGATGATTCACTCACACTGATGTCACTGGACGTTGTTTGATGATGTGTTCAGTTGGTGATAATGATTCACTCACACTGTTGTAAATGGACGTTGTTTGATGATGTGTTCAGTTGGTGATGATGATTCACTCACACTGTTGTCAATGGACGTTGTTTGATGATGTGTTCAGTTGGTGATGATGATTCACTCACACTGTTGTCACTGGACGTTGTTTGATGATGTGTTCAGTTGGTGATGATTCACTCACACTGTTGTCACTGGATGTTGTTTGATGATGTGTTCAGTTGGTGATGATGATTCACTCACACTGTTGTCAGTGGACGTTGTTTGATGATGTGTTCAGTTGGTGATGATGATTCACTCACACTGTTGTCAGTGGACGTTGTTTGATGATGTGTTCAGTTGGTGATGATGATTCACTCACACTGTTGTCACTGGACGTTGTTTGATGATGTGTTCAGTTGGTGATGATTCACTCACACTGTTGTCACTGGATGTTGTTTGATGATCTGTTCAGTTGGTGATGATTCACTCACACTGTTGTCACTGGACGTTGTTTGATGATGTGTTCAGTTGGTGATGATGATTCACTCACACTGTTGTCACAGGACATTATTTTATGATGTGTTCAGTTGGTGATGATGATTCACTCACACTGTTGTCAGTGGACGTTGTTTGATGATGTGTTCAGTTGGTGATGATGATTCACTCACAGTCGTCACTGGACGTTGTTTGATGTGTTCAGTTGGTGATGATGATTCACTCACACTGTTGTCACTGGACGTTGTTTGATGTGTTCAGTTGGTGATGATGATTCACTCACACTGTTGTCAATGGATGTTGTTTAATGATGTGTTCAGTTGGTGATGATGATTCACTCACACTGTTGTCAATGGATGTTGTTTAATGATGTGTTCAGTTGGTGATGATGATTCACTCACACTGTTGTCAATGGACATTGTTTGATGATGTGTTCAGTTGGTGATGATGATTCACTCACACTGTTGTCAATGGACATTATTTTATGATGTGTTCAGTTGGTGATGATGATTCACTCACACTGTTGTCACTGGACGTTGTTTCAGATCTGGGAGCGGGACATGAAGAAAAGGAAGAAGGTAATCATTTTAAAGTCTGTTTTTCAGCCTGGTCAGAAGGCATTGTGTGTTGAACAAAGTCTGTTTTTCAGCCTGGTCAGAAGGCATAGTGTGTTGAACACACTCACAGTTTACTGAAGGTGCTGTGCTGTATGTCACCTTTGCTTTGTGTCAGGTTGGCTGCTGTGTGGAGTGTTGAAGTTAACCCTTTCAGCACTGTCAGGTTGACTGGTGTATGGAGTGTGTAGTGATGAAGTTAACCATTTCATCACTGTCAGTTTAACTGGTGTATGTAGAGTGTAGTATTGAAGTTAACCCTTTCAGCACTGTCAGTTTAACTGGTGTATGTAGAGTGTAGTATTGAAGTTAACCCTTTCAGCACTGTCACGTTTGTTGCTGTGTGGAGTGTTGAAGTTAACCCTTTCATCACTGTCAGGTTGACTGGTGTATGGAGTGTGTAGTGATGAAGTTAACCCTTTCAGCACTGTCAGGTTGACTGGTGTATGGAGTGTGTAGTGTTGAAGTTAACCCTTTCAGCACTGTCAGGTTGAGTGTTGTATGGAGTGTGTGGTGTTGAAGTTAACCCTTTCAGCACTGTCAGGTTGACTGGTGTATGGAGTGTGTAGTGATGAAGTTAACCCTTTAATCACTGTCAGGTTGACTGGTGTATGGAGTGTGTAGGGTTGAAGTTAACCCTTTCATCACTGTCAGGTTGACTGGTGTATGGAGTGTGTAGTGATGAAGTTAACCCTTTCATCACTGTCAGGTTGAGTGTGGTATGGAGTGTGTGGTGTTGAAATTAACCCTTTCAGCATTGTCAGACTGGCTGTTGTATGTAGTGTGTGGTGTTGAAATTAACCCTTTCAGCACTGTCAGACCGCTTGATAAGTGCTTTACATCAATCACTGACATCAAGCATCACCTGTAGATACTTAAATCAACTGTTTCAACCATAATTTCCAGAACGAAATTCACTGCAAACATCTTGCCTGTGGTCATACTGAAATTTGAGACAGAAAAAAAAAGTGCTAGAGAACTTTCTCGGACATTGTCACTAAAATGATGAAATGACGTTTGTAATAGGATGTGGCAGTTCAGGAGTTATGTCCCTTCCCTGGTTGATATAGCAGTCCAAAGGTAAAAAATAAAAAGGAACAACCCACCCTCAGTTTGTTTGGGATTTGATGGTTGAGCATTGGCATGAACACACACAGTGTTACCCTACCAGTGTTTTGGGTGTAATAAGTTAAAATTGAAAGGTTTTCCCTCATTCCAGGCATCAGTAATAGACATAAAGATAAAACATTATGTTTTACAAAGGATGAAAAGTATGGTCCTTATCATCCATGAAAGTAAGAGAAAACTTACTTTTTTTTTTGCAAAAGTGACAGTCAGTATGTAGAACCCTATATCAGCATTATAGAGTCTAGAAAGGTTTCAGAGTCTAGAAAGGTATCAGCATTATAGAGTCTAGAAAGGTTTCAGCATTATAGAGTCTAGAAAGGTTTCAGAGTCTAGAAAGGTTTCAGTCTAGAAAGGTTTCAACATTATTGAGTCTATAAAGGTTTCAGAGTCTAGAAAGGTTTCAGCATTATTGAGTCTAGAAAGGTTTCAGAGTCTAGAAAGGTTTCAGCATTATAGAGTCTAGAAAGGTTTCAGCAGATGTGGTTTTTGTTTCTTTAGCTTTTTCAAATGCTTATCAGATACATAGTAAATAAGATGCACGTTTCATGGTGTGTTCAGAACAGATTACAGCAAGATGATATGTTGATGGTGTGTTCAGAACAAATGGCAGTCAGATGATGTGTTGATGGTGTGTTCAGAACAAATGACAGTCAGATGATGTGTTGATGGTGTGTTCAGAACAAATGACAGTCAGATGTGTTGATGATGTGTTCAGAACAGATGACAGTCAGATGATGTGTTGATGGTGTGTTCAGAACAGATGATAGTCAGATGATGTGTTGATGGTGTGTTCAGAATAGATGACAGTCAGATGATGTGTTGATGGTGTGTTCAGAACAAATGACAGTCATATGATGTGTTGATGGTGTGCTCAGAACAGATGACAGTCATATGATGTGTTGATGGTGTGCTCAGAACAGATGACAGTCAACAAGGTGTACGTTTCATGGTGTGTTCAGAACAAATGACAGCAAGATGATGTGTTGATGGTGTGTTCAGAACAAATGACTGCAAGATGATGTGTTGATGGTGTGTTCAGAACAGATGACAGTCAGATGATGTGTTGATGGTGTGTTCAGAGCAGCTGATGGACAGCTGGCCCAAGGTGTCGGGGAAGTTCATTGCCATCAACGCGGTGAGCGTGAGCTGTCGGTGTGGGCTGAGTCCAGAGGGCATGTCACCCTTCACTCACCTGGGTGATGGCTGTATTGACCTCATCCTTGTCATGGCCTGCTCTCGCCTCAACTACTTGAGGCACCTGGTCCGCATTCCTAACCACAACTCTAACCAGGTCAGTGGGTGTGTCAATCATTCCTAAACACAACTCTAACCAGGTCAGTGGGTGTGTCAATCATTCCTAAACACAACTCTAACCAGGTCAGTGGGTGTGTCAATCATTCCTAAACACAACTCTAACTAGGTCAGTGGGTGTGTCAGTCATTCCTGAACACAACTCCAACCAGGTCAGTGGGTGTGTCAGTCATTCCTAAACATAACTCTAACCAGGTCACTTGGCATGTGAATCATTCCTAAACACAACTCTAACCATGTCAGTGAGCATGTCAGTCATTCCTAAACACAACTGTAACTAGGTCAGTGGGTGTGTCAGTCATTCTTGAACACAACTCCAACCAGGTCAGTGGGTGTGTCAGTCATTCCTAAACATAACTCTAACCAGGTCACTTGGCATGTGAATCATTCCTAAACACAACTCTAACCATGTCAGTGAGCATGTCAGTCATTCCTAAACACAACTGTAACTAGGTCAGTGGGTGTGTCAGTCATTCTTGAACACAACTCCAACCAGGTCAGTGGGTGTGTCAGTCATTCCTAAACATAACTCTAACCAGGTCACTTGGCATGTGAATCATTCCTAAACACAACTCTAACCAGGTCATTTGGTGTGTCAGTCATTCCTAAACATAACTCTAACCAGGTCACTTGGCATGTGAATCATTCCTGAACACAACTCTAACCATGTCAGTGGGTGTGTCAGTCATTCCTGAACACAACTCTAACCATGTCAATGGGTGTGTCAGTCATTCCTAAACACAACTCTAACCCGGTCCGTGGGTGTGTCAGTCACTTCTTTAATGGCTTTTTAACCCTTTGCCAACCACATTGACTGACTTAAATGCTGTTTTTTTTTTTCTAACTGAATACCAGATCAACCAAGATCAACCACCAATACTAGGGGTCAACTACTTCCTCTGTCACATGTCCCAGAATGTATCTGTGATTGTATAGTCTCCCTGCAGGGCCGTTTCCAGCTGCTCCTTGGAGCTTTGTTGCAGGACTTTCCTTGGTGTAGGTCTGCTGCTGTTCAGTTTTTTTCACAGGGTATTTGGCAAAATGGTGGGTAAACAGAATATCTGACTTTTGGATCCATTTTTGGAAAAGATGGTGATGAACCAGAGCGATTTTGAGAGATACACACTGCATGGGGTGCTTGAGATATAATGTTCAATAATTTAACTGTTTTTCCCTCACTAGTTCGAAGTATCTTCCTATATAAGTAACACTTTCAGACTCGTATGCATGTTGTTTTTTGTGGGTTTTTTTTTTTCATCACAGTAAAAGTAAATCAGTGTGCACAGATCATAAAGGATGATTTTTTTTTGTTTCAGAAAGTTTCAGTACTTTGTTTAAACTTGAAAATCACTTTGTGCCTCTTATCCATAACTTTCTGAGCATTAGGAATTCTTTTTTTACAGTGTTGGAGAATCTGGAAGTGGAATTTGTCTGCATTTTATTTTCCTTTGTTTTTCTCCTGTACCAGTTAGTTTAAAATGGGAAAATATGGCAGACTTGCGTGTTTTCTTTCTTAACATTTCTGCAAATGGCGAGTTAAAAAGAATTTTTTTTATTGACATTTGTTTGTGGTGAGTGTGTTGCTGAGTTACTTCCTTCGCATGGCATTCTGAGTCTTGTTAAAAACCGCTCACCTGTGTGGTGGGCAGAAGGTTGACAGCAAGTGAAGGTGCTGGCTTTGATACATGCACACACCACTATATGTTTGCTTCTCCATCCTCTGTAACTTGAGTTGTGGTCTGGGTGTTAGTATTTCAGGTGAGATGAAAAATGTGGTTCCTTGTATGCCAAGTACTTAGTTCCCATAAAAGAAAGAACCTGTGGCAATAAGAGAGTTGTCCCTGGTAGAATTGCGTAGCCAAATCCACTTTCATTGCAAAAGACATTTCTCTTGCTGATAGAAGGAAACAAAACAACTGTGGCCTAGCACTGAGGCAGGCTTGCCCAGTGGAGAGAAGCCTGGTGTTAAATGAAGAAAATAGCTGACCAGAGGGAAATACAGTGATGTAATGCTGTTCTTTTGGTGGTGGTGGTTTTAGTATGGTTGTGAGGTTGTACTTGTTCACTTGTGGATGAAATGAGCGACATGGGGGAGGCATGAGGATAGAGTGGTAAGGCACATTTTTCTTTACACACCTGATACACATGTTCTTCTTTACACACCTGATACACATGTTCTACTTTACACACCTGGTACGCATGTCCTCATGGACATATGTGGTACACACAGGCTTTTCACACCTGATATGCATGTTCTCATGGACATATGTGGTACACACATGCTTCTTGACACACCTGATACACATGTTCTCATGGACATATGTGGTACACACATTCTCAGACACACCTGTTACACATGTTCTCATGGACATATGTGGTACACACATGCTCATAGACACACCTGTTACACATATTCTCATTGACATATGTGGTACGCACATTCTCATAGATGCACCTGATACACATGTTCTCATGGACATGTGGTACACACATTCTCATAGACACACCTGTTACACATGTTCTCATGGACATATGTGGTACACACATTCACATAGACACACCTGTTACACATGTTCTCATGGACATATGTGGTACACACATTCTCATAGACACACCTGTCACCTGTTGCATATGTTCTCATGGACAGGTCTCATACACACATTCTCATGTAGACATCTGATACACACATTTTCATAAACGCATCTGATGTACACATCTTATACACACATAGTCATACACATTTGGTACACATTATCATATGCACATCTGATATACACATTCTCATCCACACATCTGATATACACGTTCTGATATAAACTCATGTGATACACACATTCTAACACACACACGTGTTGTTCCCTCTTGCAGTTTGACTTCAGCTTCGTGCAGGTGTTCCGTGTGAAAGAATTCGAGTTCCAGCCAGCGTACGACCCTGAGGAGAGGGGAGAGGGGACTGTGGGGAGGGAGGTGGAGGTGGAGCACTCCCCTGACCCCTACAAGTTGGGCATGGGGCCCAGTGCCCCCTCCCTGTCGCGGGGCAGCAGTCAGGTGTCGGGCAGCAGTCGGGTGTCAGGCAGCAGCCAGGTGTCTCGAGGCAGCGGCAATCAGCTGATGAAGCACAGTCCTTCCCAGAACAGCGTGTGGAACTGTGATGGGGAGGTCCTGGAGCATCCCAACCTGCACATCCAGTTAGTGATTCACTTCCTTCCACTCCTCGCCCTGTGTGTGTGTGTGATGTTTTATATCTACTTCACCCCTCACCCTGTGTGTGTGTGTGATGTTTTATATCTACTTCACCCCTCTCCCTGTGTGTGTGTGTGTGGTGTTTTATATCTACTTCACCCCCTCTCCCTGGTGTGTGTGTGTGTGTTTTATATCTGCTTCACCCCTCTCCCTGTGTGTGTGTGATGTTTTATATCTGCCTTCACCCCTCTCCCTGTGTGTGTGTCTGATGTTTTATATCTGCCTCCACCCCTCTCCTGTGTGTGTGTGTGATGTTTTATATCAGCCTTCACCCTCTCCCTGTGTGTGTGTGTGTGATGTTTTATATCTGCCTTCACCCCTCTCCCTGTGTGTGTGTGTGTGATGTTTTATATCTACTTCACCCCTCTCCCTGTGTGTGTGACTGATGTTTTATATCTACTTCACCCCTCTCCCTGTGTGTGTGTGACTGATGTTTTATATCTGCCTTCACCCCTCTCCCTGTGTGTGTGTGTGATGTTTTATATCTACTTCACCCCTCTCCCTGTGTGTGTGTGTGATGTTTTATATCTGCCTTCACCCCTCTCCCTGTGTGTGTGTGTGATGTTTTATATCTACTTCACCCCTCTCCCTGTGTGTGTGTGATGTTTTATATCTGCCTTCACCCCTCTCCCTGTGTGTGTGTGTGAGTGTGATGTTTTATATCTACTTCACCCCTCTCCCTGTGTGTGTGTGTGTGTGTGTGATGTTTTATATCTACTTCACCCCTCTCCCTGTGTGTGTGTGTGTATGTGTGTGTGTGATGTTTTATATCTACTTCACCCCTCTCCCTGTGTGTGTGTGATGTTTTATATCTACTTCATCCCTCGCCCTGTGTGTGTGTGATGTTTTATATCTACTTCACCCCTCTCCCTGTGTGTGTGTGTGTGATGTTTTATATCTACTTCACCCCTCTCCCTGTGTGTGTGTGTGTGTGACTGATGTTTTATATCTGCCTTCACCCCTCACCCTGTGTGTGTGTGTCTGATGTTTTATATCTACTTCACCCCTCTCCCTGTGTGTGTGTGTCTGATGTTTTATATCTACTTCACCCCTCTCCCTGTGTGTGTGTGTGTGATGTTTTATATCTACTTCACCCCTCTCCCTGTGTGTGTGTGTGTGATGTTTTATATCTACTTCACCCCTCTCCCTGTGTGTGTGTGTGATGTTTTATATCTGCCTTCACCCCTCTCCCTGTGTGTGTGACTGATGTTTTATATCTGCCTTCACCCCTCTCCCTGTGTGTGTGTGTCTGATGTTTTATATCTGCCTTCACCCCTCTCCCTGTGTGTGTGTGTGTGTGATGTTTTATATCTGCCTTCACCCCTCTCCCTGTTGTGACTGTTTTATATCTCCATTCACCACTTTCCCTGTCACAGTGTGGTGTGTAGGACAGTAACAGTACATGATGTCGGTTGTGCAGGGTACACTGCCAACTGATTAGCATGTTTGCGCGGGGTGTGGAGGACCACAGTAAACGTGAAGTGGATACCTGTCCTGTCTGCTGCAACCCCTGCAGCCACTGCTAGGGGAGCTCAGCTCTCTCTCATCGCCACAGACAGGTCTGCAGTTCAGGGCCTTGAGGTGGATAGACAACACTGTGATGGAGAAACATACTGCTTTTGTCTGTGTGCTGGTCACAGCAATATCAAATTGTGTTGGTTTTTTTTTAACACTTGTGAGAAAGATAGACGCTGCTTTTATGTAATGACTTGTGTTGTTCAGTATCTTTTGTTGTTAATGAAGACAGTTTTTTTTAACACTGTGTGTGGGCACAAATGAGAAGAACACTGATGTCCTGACATGAAATCACTTCCACTGATTTGTTGAACATATGTGGATGTTTTGAACAAATTTTTATACATGAATTTATGGAACATATTAGTGATTTATTTATTTGTTGAACAAATTGTGATTTATATTTCATGGAATGCATGTTTTGTATGCATGTGTTTTAAAATACGGCGAGATTGAAACAACATTGAGTACAGCAAGGGATAGTGCGCACACCGGAGAGGGAGGGAGGGTTGGAAAGGGTGGGTACTAGCATGGTTGTTGGGTTAGTGCTTTGATTGGCTGTGTGGTGAAGTGTTGTACTGCGATGGTACACTCCATTTGATTGGCTGTGTGTTGAAGTGTGTGATGCTCTCCATTTGATTGGCTGTGTGGTGAAGTGTGATTGGCTGTGTGATGAAGTGTGTGATGAAGTGTGTGATCCTCCCCATTTGATTGGCTGTGTGGTGAAGTGTGTGATGCTCTCCATTTGATTGGCTGTGTGGTGAAGATTGTGATCCTGTCCATTTGATTGGCTGTGTGGTGAAGTTTCTGTTCCTGTCCATTTGATTGACTGTGTGGTGAAGTGTGTGATCCTGTCCATTTGATTGGCTGTGTGGTGAAGTGTTTGATTCTAATTCTGTCCATTTTGATTGGCTGTGTGGTGAAGTGTGTGATTCTGTCCATTTGATTGGCTGTGTGGTGAAGTGTGTGATTCTGTCCATTTGATTGGCTGTGTGGTGAAGTGTGTGATTCTGTCCATTTGATTGGCTGTGTGGTGAAATGTTGTACTGCGATGATTTGATTTGCAGTATGGTGAAATGTACTGTGATGATTTGATTGGCGGTATGGTGAAATGTTGTACTGCGATGATTTGATTGGCAGTATGGTGAAATGTTGTACTGCAATGATTTGATTGGCTGTGTGGTGAACTATTGTACTGCAATGATTTGAGTGGCTGTGTGGTGATAAATTTAATGTTGGTATTTGCTTGCAACATAGGAACATGCAACATGGGAACCAAGTTTGGTAGGATGATAGGTATGAATAAGATCTTGTAGTTCATTTGATTTTTGACATGTCAGCAGGATGAAAGGTCAAAGATCAAGGTCATTATTGGCAAAATAGGAAAACGTTCGATGTTACCTTACATTTAATCCTAATCGGACTCGGCATTTTGACTGATCAAGAGTACAGTATGATTCATAAAGAAATTAAAAATCAGAAGTCAAAGGTCAGTATCACAAAATGGCATATGCTACTGATATTAAAAGTTTCCTTGTGGAAAAGAGAGGTCGTCTGATAAATCTTCATTAAATCTGGTTCAATGATCCGTCATTGTAAAAGTTTCCTTGTGCAAGAAAAAGGAGGTCTGATGAATCATCAAGTCTGGTTCAATGATCAGTCATTGTAAAAGTACAAAGTCTTTCTGAGGGTAGAAGGTCATAGTTCAAGGTTCAAGGTCACAACATGGCATAATGAAAATTGTAGAAGCATGATAGAACAGTATCTAGTTTTGGTTGAACATGGTACTGTGGTATGTTCTAGCCAGAATATAAATGCTTTGTAAATTTAGAGGTCAAGGTCACATGGGTGTGTGCATATGTCTTTTTGCCAGATCTTCTTTGCAGTGTAGTATATTTTTATGATTGCTTTGTTGGTCTCAAACGCAGTTCATGTTTCTTGATCTGAATGTAATACCCCATGGAGCATTACCAACACAGTCATGAAGCCCTTGCCTCTCTTGTTCTGAGTGTACTACCCCATGGAGCATTACCAACTCAGTCATGAAAGCCATGCCTCTCTTGATCTGAATGTAATACCACATGGAGCATTACCAACTCTATCATGAAGGCCGTGCCTCTCTTGTTCTGAAAGTAATACCCCATGGAGCATTACCAACTCTATCATGAAGGCCGTGCCTCTCTTGTTCTGAAAGTAATACCCCATGGAGCATTACCAACTCTATCATGAAGGCCGTGCCTCTCTTGTTCTGAAAGTAATACCCCATGGAGCATTACCAACTCTATCATGAAGGCCGTGCCTCTCTTGTTCTGAAAGTAATACCCCATGGAGCATTATCAACTCTATCATGAAGGCCGTGCCTCTCTTGTTCTGAATGTAATACCCCATGGAGCATTACCAACTCTTATCATGAAGGCCGTGCCTCTCTTGTTCTGAAAGTAATACCCCATGGAGCATTACCAACTCTTATCATGAAGGCCGTGCCTCTCTTGATCTGAATGTAATACTCAATGGAGCATTACCAACTCTTATCATGAAGGCCGTGCCTCTCTTGATCTGAATGTAATACCCCATGGAGCATTACCAACTCGGTCATGAAAGCCGTGCCTCTCTTGATCTGAATGTAATACCCCATGGAGCATTATCAACTCTATCATGAAGGCCGTGCCTCTCTTGATCTGAATGTAATACCCCATGGAGCATTACCAACTTTGTCATGAAAGCCAGGCCTCTCTTGTTCTGAATGTAATACCCCATGGAGCATTTCCAGCTCATGGGGGGGGGGGGGGGGGAGGACCCACATAAAATGAAGACTCATTCAAGACTTCTTTCTTGTGTTTAGTTCTAAGATATAATTCTGGTAAAATTGTTTTAGAGGAAATCTAATTTATTTGATTTGCCATTCATAATGAAGAGTTAAAACCAGAAGTATGTAAATAATGCTTACCATGCATTTAAATAATATTGCTCGAGGCAAATGTTTGTCATGATGCATGTTTTACCTGTTGACACTTTGTCACGATGCATGTTGTACCTGAAGACACTTTGTCATGATGCGTGTTGTACCTGAAGACAGTTATTTTGTTCCAAAGATCTGTTACCATTGTCAGGCATGTTGGGCTGTGTTTTTTGAAGCACCCTTCATCCATGTTATGTTTGTTAAAATTGCTGAATGGTCATGTTGCTGTCTGTCATGGGGCATGTCAAACGACTGGATGTGGAAGGAGGCTATGTTGCAAAACCAGTTCCATCAGTTGTTGTTTCAACACTTTGAAGCAGTGATGCTTTCTCAACATTTCTGAATGTCCTTGGTCAGGGAGGGGGTGGGTATAGCTGGGTGTCATGGAGAGGGGTTGGGTATATCTGGGTGTCATGCACAGATTGTAGCATTCAGGATCAGATGGTGGTCAGGGAGGGGGTGGGTATAGCTGGGTGTCATGCAGATTGTAGCATTCAGGATCAGATGGCGGTCAGGGAGGGGGTGGGTATAGCTAGGTGTCATGCACAGATTGTAGCATTCAGGATCAGATGGTGGTCAGGGAGGGGGTGTTTGTAGCTGGGTGTCATGCACAGATTGTAGCATTCAGGATCAGATGTGGTCAGGCAGGGGGTGGGTATAGCTGGGTGTCATGGGGAGGGGGTGGGTATAGCTAGGTGTCATGCAGATTGTAGCATTCAGGATCAGATGGTGGTCAGGGAGGGGGTGGGTATAGCTAGGTGTCATGCAGATTGTAGCATTCAGGATGAGATGTTGGTCAGGCAGGGGGTGTTTGTAGCTGGGTGTTATGCAGATTGTAGCATTCAGGATCAGATGGTGTTCAGGGAGGGTGTGGGTATAGCTAGGTGTCATGGGGAAGGGGTGGGTATAGCTGGGTGTCATGCTGATTGTAGCATTCAGGATCAGATGGTCAGTTCATGGCAGATGAAGAGACTTGAAGAATGGCTGAATATTCCGTCCCCATAGTGTTTGTTTCAGTCTGTTAGGCCTGTGTGTGTTTCAGTGCGTTAGGTCTGAGTGTGGTCATACCAATCAAGTTTTCTTGTATAAACTGATGTCACATCTTCATTTGGTCCAGTGTGCTGCTTGATGGTGCAGCATAGATATTTCTTGGTGATGTGTTCAGCATCTTGCAATAACACATTGTTTAGATTCTGTGGTAGGCTCTCTAGAGTATCTGCACACAAAATGTCTCACTAGAAGACAGACAAATCTGAGGTAGGATGTTGCCAAGCTCTTTTTCTATCCCCATGTGTGATGGAGGTGTTGTTTTGTGTCTTGTGTTGTGCATATCTGAAATTCACCTGTAAATACATTTAGTGGAAATATTAGGGGGAACTGCTTGTGGGGATCATAGTATGGACATTGTATGGCTTGTGACTGACTGGATGCTGGTAGCAAAGGCAAGGATCATAGTAAGGACGTTGTATGGCTTGTGACTGACCAGGTGCTGGTAACAAAGGCAAGGATCATAGTAAGGACGTTGTGTGGCTTGTGATTGAATGGTCACAAAGACAAGGAATACTGATACTGTGTACAGCCATTGCACTCAGCAAACCTTCCTGTCATGCGCTGGCCTCCAGTGTTCACAAGTCATACACACCGCTGCTGTCAGCTCCACTTTCTTTGTTGGGTTTTTTGGTATGCACAACTTTTGGTGTTAGAGGGACTGACCGAACTTATGTATAAACCTGAGTATTTCTTTTGATGTTGAAACGTGACGGTGGCTTTCAGAGTAGATCCACTGTGTGAGGAAGTCATTTCTGACTTGAACAGGCCTGGTGATAAACTGAAGTCTGTTTTTGCATGCACACTGTCAGGATCCACTGGTTTCAGACCCTAATACACCAGTTGTTGTTTTTTTTTAAGTCTAGCCAGGCTAAAGCTGGCTGTGACATTTTCATGTGTTGACTGTTGATGTCATGTATTGACTGTTGATGTCATGTGACTGGATGTAGACATGCAGTGTGGAGTGCTGTGACAAGTTAGTGTCAAGTATGAATTACACAGGGACCAGTCATGTGTTGGAAATGTTCATTTACTCCAGCCATTTTTATTCAGGTTGTTGACATGCTGTCAATGAGCTGTACCAAAAATTCACATGATCTCAGTGCAATGTCACAATTATCCACAACAAACAGGATTGTGAAAGGGATTCCCTTATTTCATGGTTGATAACCTGTTTTGTGATAGTTCTCAAGTAGCTTTTCATAGCAGCTGTAAAACAAAGGAACTGTTGCATAATATGAAATGTCCCAATTGGGCATGTCGGTGAAGTGCTGAATAAAACCTGGTGGTGGAAACTAAGTCTTGTTCTGTAGTAGACGCTTTATTTCTGAATTGTGTTTGCCATGTTGAGTTTCAAAATACTATGAAATGTTCACTTTTAATTTGCTGTATACTGAGGCTAAGTGACCCTGACTCTTCTTGGATGCTATTTGTGTTATTCAGATTATCCTGATCTCAAGAGGACTTGATATTTTCCTCACAGACTGTGTGGTCTGACTAATGCCACTGTTCCCTTCTGTCTCAGCCAGGCTTTGGGTTCTGTCAGCGTGTGTGTGGCATTGGTGGATCCCTACAGCAAGGGTGGTTACCACTTCAGGCATACCCAAAGGTTTTGCCATGGTTCACTCCCTGGCCATGAGGTGAGGCCCCACAGGGTCTATTGGCCCTGCAGCCTGACCCTGCCACTGTATCCCTAGATGGCCCGTCAGCCATGACCCAGCCACTCTGTCCCTGGATGGTCTGTCAGCCTGACCCAGCCACTCTGTCCCTGGATGGTCTGTCAGCCTGACCCAGCCACTGTATCCCTGGATGGTCTGTCAGCCTGACCCAGCTACTGTATCCCTGGATGACCATGACCCAGCCATCCCTGGATGTCTTCTGTATTCAGCTGTCTGCTGCTAAATAGTATGTTTGGTTTTGTTTGTTTTTTTAACTATGAACCTGGTCTTAGTGTACTATCTGACATCAAGAACAGGGGGTGGGGATGTTGAGATACAAAGGGGAGAGGGGTGTAGAGAAGGAAAGGAAAGGGGGGGGGGGGGGTGGAGAAAAAGAGAAAGGGGATGTGGGTTGACAAAGAGAGAGAAAGGGGATGTGAGTGGAAACAGAGAGAAAGGGGGTGTGGGTGGAGACAGAGAGAGAAAGGGCTGTGGGTGGACAGAGAGAGAGAAAGGGGGTGTGGGTGGAGAGAGAGAAAGGGGGTGTGGGTGGAGAGAGAGAAAGGGGGTGTGGGTGGAGAGAGAGAAAGGGCTGTGGGTGGACACAGAGAGAAAGGGGGTGTGGGTGGAGACAGAGAGAGAAAGGGGGTGTGGGTGGAGACAGAGAGAGAAAGGGGGTGTAGGTGGAGACAGAGAAAGGGCTGTGGGTGGACACAGAGAGAAAGGGGGTGTGGGTGGAGACAGAGAGAGAAAGGGGGTGTGGGTGGACACAGAGAGAAAGGGGTGTGGGTGGGCAGAGAGAGAGAGAGAAAGGGGTGTGGGTGGGCAGAGAGAGAGAGAGAAAGGGGGTGTGGGTGGGCAGAGAGAGAGAGAGAAAGGGGGTGTGGGTGGAGACAGAGAGGGAAAGGGGGTGTGGGTGGAGACAGAGAGAGAAAGGGCTGTGGGTGGACAGAGAGAGAGAGAGAGAAAGGGGGTGTGGGTGGAGACAGAGAGAGAAAGGGGGTGTGGGTGGAGACAGAGAGAGAAAGGGCTGTGGGTGGACACAGAGAGAAAGGGGGTGTGGTTGGAGACAGACAGAGAAAAAGGGGGTGTGGGTGGACACAGAGAGAAAGGGGTGTGAATGGGCAGAGAGAGAGAGAGAAAGGGGGTGTGGGTGGAGACAGAGAGGGAAAGGGGGTGTGGGTGGAGACAGAGAGAGAAAGGGCTGTGGGTGGACACAGAGAGAAAGGGGGTGTGGGTGGACACAGAGAGAAAGGGGTGTGGGTGGACACAGAGAGAAAGGGGGTGTGGGTGGAGACAGACAGAGAGAAAGGGGGTGTGGGTGGAGACAGACAGAGAGAAAGGGGTGTGGGTGGGCAGAGAGAGAGAGAGAAAGGGGGTGTGGGTGGAGACAGAGAGAAAGGGGGTGTGGGTGGAGACAGAGAGAGAAAGGGGGTGTGGGTGGAGACAGAGAGAGAGAAGGGGGGTGTGGGTGGAGACAGAGAAAGAAAGGGCTGTGGGTGGACACAGAGAGAAAGGGGGTGTGGGTGGAGACAGACAGAGAGAAAGGGGGTGTGGGTGGACAGAGAGAGAGAAAGGGGGTGTGGGTGGAGACAGAGAAAGGGGTGTGGGTGGACAGAGAGAGAGAAAGGGGGTGTGGGTGGAGACAGAGAGAGAGAAAGGGGGTGTGGGTGGAGACAGAGAGAGAGAAGGGGGGTGTGGGTGGAGACCGAGAGACATCAGGTGGAGGGAGGGGCAGGGAACTGGGTTTTCAAACTCCGAGCACTTGACTGTGTGTGTGTATTATATATTTATTTATTTGTTTATATTTAGAATTCTGACTCAGAGGCGTTTGAAGTCCAAGTAATAAGTAATAATTCGCTTTATAAAGGATGCGCTGCACAATGAAAAAACAACAACTGACGTTCATTCAAAACATGTTTTTAACACTAAAATGAACGACAGCCAGAATCAAATACTCGAGCACTAATTTACACACACACAGAAAAAAAAACACCTAAAGACTACACAACACTCGTTATACATTTAACATATCACAATACCTAAATAATGCACATATTATATCACAGTGCACATAGTATATCACATTACTTGAATCTAACATCACAGTACTTAAAACAATAAATTATACAATACAGGAAAAACGTATATCTCAAATTTTAAAACGGTCACATCCTTCCCACAACACATCATTAAAACGGTCACATCCTTCCCACATTACATCATTAAAACGGTCACATTCTTCCCACAACACATTAAACAGTCACATCCTTCCCACAACACATTAAAACGGTCACACCCTTCCCACAACACATCATTAAAACGGTCACATCCTTCCCACAACACATCATTAAAACGGTCACTTCCTTCCCACATCATTAAACGCAGAAATAAATAAACAAGCACCCACGAGAAAAAAGGGTATGCTGAAAAGGGTGCTTCTTCAAAATTATTTCTAAAAGTTAAACACCGTTTCTTCTGAGGGGAGGTAATGAGATAGAAACAGTAGGGCCAGAGATTGTGAAAGATTGTGACGGGAAACATCTCTACATTACAGCGCCACCCTTTCTTGTTTTTCCAATGCCTGCACGTGTATTTATTTACCTGTCAAAGTGGATTTTTCTACAGAAAGATGCCTTTTCCTGCAGTGGGTTCTTTTCTATGCGCTAAGAACATGCTACATACAAAACGTGAATGACATGTACACGAACAGCTAATTGCACATCAAGTTTAAAGTGCACATTACTGAGGAAAACGAGAAAATGACGACACTAAATTGGGCCACGCTTTGTCATGAACATAACTTGCTGTCACACTTGCATAAGCAGCTGGGAAAGAAGACACCTTCCACAAAAAAACAGACATCACATCACATCAAACAAAATGGGAAAACATCTGTATTAACAGTTGCCAGTTTATTCTGCCATGAAAAGGTTAAATCAGTGACAGTGGTGATGAAGTGTGTCAGTCACACAGACTGTAACAGAAATCAGTGACAGTGGTATGTAGCAGAACTCAGTGACAGTGGTGATGGTGTGTCAGTCGTCATGTAGTTTTCAACTCAGGAGCGCCACGTCCCCCACCCTCCACCCCCCACCAGTCACACCCATGTCACAGCTGTCATCACAAAGGGACGCCACTCGAGGAGCCGAAACAAAGACCCCCCTTCATGCCCCCTCCTTCCCCACACGGCACGCACCACTTTCCCCCGCACCTCGTCTTGTACGTCGGGTTCCGTCACGAACTTCCTCCCCCCTCCCCCTCCCCACCGTTCCCCCCCCCCTCCCCCAACCCCCTGGCACACCTCTCTACACCCCCTTCACTATAACAGGGGCGATGTTTAGATAGGTCCGAATCTCTCCCGGAAAGAACCCAGCAAAGGTAATGCAGAATACCACAAGTTAGACTTTTCTAAAATATTGTCACCATTCACACATCTTATTCAGTTTGAACATGGAGGAACAGGTGCTCACGTGCACCCATGTAACTTACCACATCGTTACATTTCATGATGCTGCAGACTCATCCTCATGGCAATCAAAACGTTACAGGTGAATGGACTTGGTTACAGAACACATTATCCCAACACGCGAAGTTCAGCTGTGGTGTATGTCACACAAACATTGCACGAGAATCGCTGTCAATCAATATAAAATACATAGAAATAAAATGTTTAAACACTATGTAGATGACAACCTCACATACAATAATTACAATCATGCACATGTAATGACCACAGTCTCACGGTCAGTCAACATTAATACATAAAAGACACATGGTCAGGCAAACTTTCCACAGAGTGGGGATCTGCTCCATTTCTGACCGACAGGCGGAGCTGGGAGAACCAACCCTTTGATTCCACAGTTCACCAGACAATTCACTGTCCTGTCCATGCATGCTTATGCGATAACAAACCCGAAGTTAAACCGGAGACAAGAAACTAATTCGTGAACAAACATTTCTTCTGATACCGCCCTCTTTTGCCGCCAGGAGACAAGACAGCTCAGTTTTTGAAGCCAAGCTCAGTTTCCCTCATTACTGTCAAATCTGGGAAAGGATGCCTTCAGATGACAAGTCCCCGCCCCCTCTCCCCGTCTGATATACTGCTCAGGACGGCTCAGACCGACTGCGCTCGTGAACGTCGTTAGCTGTGTAATGAGGTGAACAGCTGCCTTCTGTCCGCTCCTGGCTCCACGCACAGTGCTTCACTCAGCTCCACGGACACTGGTTCACTCAGCTTCACGGACACTGGTTCACTCAGCTTCACGGACAGTGGTTCACTCAGCTTCACGGACAGTGGTCCACTCAGCTCCACGGACAGTGCTTCACTCAGCGAGGCGTGGACGTGTGGGACAGAGGACAGAGGATGAGGTCCGCTGTGTGTTCTGGGTTCTTCTCAAACACCTGTCTGCTCGTTATGCTGATCTGGGCAGCAGTCATCACAGGTGAGTCACTGTTTTGTCACCTACATCTGGTAAGTGAAGTGTACACACATGCTTCAAATCATGTTGCTTTCAGCCAAGACGATTGTTAGGAGGCTACATCATTAGTGTTTCACCTAAGTGTACATAAGTATTTATTAAACCTAATCTCCAACTTTTCAGAAATCAGTGACACCGAACTTGGTTCAGAAATCAGTCGTGTAGGCCTTGTTTCAGAAAGCTGTGACACAGACCTTGGTTCAGAAAGCAATGACACAGACCTTGGTTCAGAAAGCAATGACACAGAACTTGGTTCAGAAATCAGTGACATAGAACTTGGTTCAGAAAGCAGTGACACAGACCTTGGTTCAGAAAGCAATGACACAGACCTTGGTTCAGAAAGCAATGACACAGAACTTGGTTCAGAAAGCAGTGACACAGACCTTGGTTCAGAAAGCAGTGACACAGAACTTGGTTCAGAAAGCAGTGACATAGAACTTGGTTCAGAAAGCAGTGACATAGAACTTGGTTCAGAAAGCAGTGACACAGACCTTGGTCCAACTCATTTCCCGAACGCAATATAGCAGCACAGTGCAGCGCCTGCCTGTCCACTCTTCGTGTTTCGGGTGAGGGGAGGGACGGAACACATATTGTGTGTGCGACTGTCTCTCAAATCTGCGAACACACTTACCTTCAACATCCTGTAAAGACAACATACAACTGAATGCTGCCCCCCCCCACTCCGCCCACCCCCCATCCCCACCCTCCCTTTCCCCTTCCCCCACACACACCCCTCGCCTCCCAGGCTGTGTGAAATGCTTTGTACAAACACAACACGACGGGAACTCTAAACAGGATAATGCTTTTGTTCGTTCAGCGTCAGAGATTCTCTTTACCATGGTGATGTCCCCTTCTCTGTGCTGTTTGTCTCCCTTGTCTTTCCTGCTGTCTCACATGTGGTGCCTCCTCAAGGTGGGCGTTCTTTTCGCCTCGGCAAAACGCTCGTTATGTCGTCAGCTCCTTGACGTCCCTGTGTCACAGGGGATCACACACTCCTGCTCTCTCTGTCTCTGTCTCTCCGTCCCCCATTCTGGTCTGTGGTGTGGTGTGTGTTGTGTGTGTTTATTTCTTTCATTTTATACATTTCTTTTCTATGCATTTTACTAACACCATGCCTGTGTGTGTGTGTGTGTGTGTGTGTGTGTGTGTGTGTGTGTGTGTGTGTGTGTGTGTGTGTTTTAAAATTAATTATTGTTTAATTTCTCCTCCTCTGTTATGTATTTCTACTGACATCATGCTTTACTTTTATTTAGGATTTTGTAGTGTAGACCCTATTCAGGGCGGGGACTGGGTGTAAAAAAGCACAACAGCGCTTATCTATTATCCTAAAAATAAATATTTTTTTGTCTTGTATTCTCTCTCTCTCTCTCTCTCTCTCTCTCTCTCTCTCTCTCTCTCTCTCTCTCTCTCTCTCTCAAAGCGTCTCTCTCTCTCACTCACACGGGGAGGTGGAGGAGGCGAATGAAAGTTAGAAGCAGAGTCCTGAATAACATATTGTTCAAGGAATATTGACGAGGGCACCCTTTACCGACAGGAGGTAACACAACACGGACCATACCTTGTGAAAGCAGGCCTCAGAGACACACTGCAGGCCTCAGAAATACACTGCATGCTTCAGAAATACACTGCAGGCTTCAGAAATACACTGCAGGCCTCAGAAATACACTGCAGGCTTCAGAAATACACTGCAGGCCTCAGAAATACACTGCAGGCCTCAGAATACACTGCAGGCTATAGAAATACACTGCAGGCCCCCAAAATACACTGCAAGCCTCAGAAATACACTGCAGGCTTCAGAAATACACTGCAGGCTTCAGGAATACACTGCAGGCCCCAAAAATACACTGCAGGCCCCAAAAATACACTGCAAGCCTCAGAAATACACTGCAGGCTTCAGAAATACACTGCAGGCCTCAGAAATACACTGCAGGCTTCAGGAATACACTGCAAGCCTCAGAAATACACTGCATGCTTCAGAAATACACTGCAGGCCTCCGAAATACACTGAAAATTACACTGCAGGCCTCAGAAATACACTGCAAGCCTCAGCAAGCCTCAGAAATACACTGAGAATTACACTGCAGGCCTCAGAAATACACTGCAAGCCTCAGAAATACACTGCAAGCCTCAGAAATATACTGAAAAATACACTGCATGCCTCAGAGACACACTGCAGGCCTCAGAAATACACTGCAGGCCTCAGAAATACACTGCTTCAGAAATACACTGCAGGCCTCAGAAATACACTACAGGCCTCAGAAATGCACTGCATGCTTCAGAAATACACTGCACTGCATGCTTCAGAAATACACTGCACTGCAGGCCTCAGAAATACACTGCATACTTCAGAAATACACTGCAGGCCTCAGAAATACGCTGTATGCTTCAGAAATACACGGCAGGCTTCAGAAATACACGGCAGGCCTGCTTCGCGGCAGTGGACGGTGCAAAAGCGAAGAAGGAAATGAAAAATGCAACGACCCCATTCTCAAGTCATTAACTCTAAATCATTCACACCAAGCCATGCTGGTTTCCATCTGTCTTATCCACAGCCGTCCATCACTGTGCAAAGTAGGTCACGTGCTGGAGACACTGAAGACAGGAAGTGCAGTGAAGGAGTGGAGGTGACAGGAGGAGGGTAGACATGGGACCGGGTCTGGGGTTGGGGGACACACTCTGTCACAATGCTCTATCTGTTGCGATACCTATGACCAAGGGGATGGGGGACACACTCTGTCACAATGCTCTATCTGTTGCTGTACCTATGACCATTGGGATGGGGGACACACTCTGTCACAATGCTCTATCTGTTGCTGTACTTATGACCATTGGGATGGGGGACACACTCCTTCACGATGCTCTATCTGTTGCTGTACTTATGACCATTGGGATGGGGGACACACTCTGTCACAATGCTCTATCTGTTGCTGTACTTATGACCATTGGGATGGGGGACACACTCCTTCACGATGCTCTATCTGTTGCTGTACTTATGACCATTGGGATGGGGGACACACTCTGTCACAATGCTCTATCTGTTGCTATACCTATAACCATTGGGATGGGGGACACACTCTGTCACAATGTTCTGTTTGTTGCTATACTTATGACCAATGGGATGGGGGACACACTCTGTCACAATGCTCTATCTGTTGCTATACTTATGACCATTGGGATGGGGGACACACTCTCTCACAACGCTCTATCTGTTGCTATACCTATGACCAACAGGAATCGAAATCCTCCAGTTTAGCTATCAGTTCGGTACATAGAACAGTGTCCTGTACACACTTGCACTAAGTTCACCACAAAACACGTCACCATAAAATTATAGCACCTCACAGGTCAGGTCTCAAGACTAGCAGGGGAGAACAGTGACTATGTGTCGTCTCCCAACCCACATCCTCACGGTTTCCAGACGGCCAAAACAACAACAAGAACAACAAGAACCAAAAAAAAAACCGACTTTCATGTGGACGGAGCAGACTTGGGTGTGGCACAGCCCTGACGTAGTTTGTTCAGAGGACTGGTCTGTGCACGGTGGGTCTGTGAATCAACATACCCCCCCATGCCTCCCCCCTCCCCCCCTCTCCCCACCTCCCACGGCCGGTTTTGGGTTCGGACCTGTCCACGCAGCAGTGTCACTACGTCACGTCATGCGCGTCAAAGGGTTCACATATAGTTCTGCCAGGACACAGCTGGATTACCGGACAATACCACTTTCTTCCTGGTCTTTCGGTTGTAGGCACTGTCACACAGACATGTCTTTCAGCTGGTAGACACTGTCAGATAGACGTGTCTTTCAGCTGGTAGACACTGTCAGATGAACCTGTCTTCACCTGATAGACACTGTCAAATAGATATGTCTTTCATATGGTATACACTGTCAGATAGACATGTCTTTCAGCTGGTAGACACTGTCAAATAGACATGTCTTTCATATGGTAGACATTGTCAGATAGACATGTCTTTCATATGGTAGACACTGTCACACAGACATGTCTTTCACCTGGCAGACACTGTCAGATAGACATGTCTTTTCGCTGGTAGACACTGTCAGATGGACGTGTCTTTCAGCTGGTAGACACTGTCAGATGAACCTGTCTTCACCTGATAGACACTGTCAAATAGACATGTCTTTCAGATGGAAGACACTGTCAGATAGACATGTCTTTCAGGTGGTAGACACTGTCGGATGGACGTGTCTTTCAGAGTCAGCAGATAACAGTCAGTGGTTGGTGATAACAGGGTGGATGACGACATAGGATAACAGTGGTTGGTGATAACAGGGTGGATGACGACATAGGATAACAGTGGTTGGTGATAACAGGGTGGATGACGACACAGGATAACAGTGGTTGGTGATAACAGGGTGGATGACGACATAGGATAACAGTGGTTGATGATAACAGGGTGGATGACGACATAGGATAACCGTGGTTGGTGATAACAGGGTGGATGACGACATAGGATAACAGTGGTTGGTGATAACAGGGTGGATGACGACATAGGATAACAGTGATTGGTGATAACAGGGTGGATGACGACATAGGATAACAGTGGTTGGTGATAACAGGGTGGATGACGACATAGGATAACAGTGGTTGGTGATAACAGGGTGGATAACGACATAGGATAACAGTGGTTGGTGATAACAGGGTGGATGACGACATAGGATAACAGTGGTTGGTGATAACAGGGTGGATGACGACATAGGATAACAGTGGTTGGTGATAACAGGGTGGATGACGACATAGGATAACAGTGGTTGGTGATAACAGGGTGGATGACGACATAGGGTAACAGTGGTTGGTGATAACAGGGTGGATGACGGCAATGGATAACAGTGGTTGGTGATAACAGGGTGGATGACGACATAGGATAACAGTGGTTGGTGATAACAGGGTGGATAACGACATAGGATAACAGTGGTTGGCGATAACAGGGTGGATAACGACATAGGATAACAGTGGTTGGTGATAACAGGGTGGATGACGACACAGGATAACAGTGGTTGGTGATAACAGGGTGGATGACGACATAGGATAACAGTGGTTGGTGATAACAGGGTGGATGACGACACAGGATAACAGTGGTTGGTGATAACAGGGTGGATGACGACATAGGATAACAGTGGTTGGTGATAACAGGGTGGATGACGACAGGATAACAGTCAACAGCCTGGTTGACAGTAGGCAGAAATGTGGACAGACATAACTGTGACGCTCTCCAACAGACCACAGCTATTTTCAGTTTTCCTCGTTACGTACATTTCTTGCAAAGAGCAAGAGGACGCATGCGCGAGGATAAGTAAAACCAGAGAGATGAGGGGTGGGGGGGGGAGGGAGGGAGGGAGATAGATTAATTTAACTCAAACGATCCATCACAACGAGGTGTGGGTGAAGGCAGTGCAGGAGCCGAACAGCAGTGGAGGCGGGTTGTCAGCCTGCTGTGGTCCCCAGCCCCCTCACGCCCCGCCCAAAGGAAATACAACACAAAGAAAAGAACGGACGACAACCAAATCTAGCGGTCTGTGTCCTGCGCCACGGACCAACATTCTGATGTCTGTATCTCCCAGGCCGCGCCCCCTAGTGATGACTGGAGACACGAGGTCACAGCGCCGCCTGTCGGCATGTGTGACCAAGTGGCCGACCACCACTGACACAACTGTACAGCTGCACAACAACGGCGCTCTGTGGTACCCAGTCACACACCGTTATCATGACACACCGTTACCATGACACACCGTTATCATGACACACCGTGCCACGTGACAACTGTACAACTGCACAGCCACTCCAGGAACCCACTCCATTTTCTGCTCTTCTGTAGCCTGTCAACACCTGCCCTCAACACGCGAAGGTTGTGAAAAGAATGTGAGCAGGTGGCACCGTCACAGCAAAGCACCTTGATGACAGTGTGTGACGTGTGGGTGATGACACGTTGGACTCACGGTCTGTGACACAGACAGCAGTGCGGCATGGGGGAGGAAGGAGGGGACAGTGTGTGACGTGTGTGTGATGACACGTTGGACTCACGGTCTGTGACACAGACAGCAGTGCGGCATGGGGGAGGAAGGAGGGGACAGTGTGTGACGTGTGTGTGATGACACGTTGGACTCACGGTCTGTGACACAGACAGCAGTGCGGCATGGGGGAGGGGAGGGAGGAGGGAGGGGACAGTGTGTGACGTGTGTGTGATGACACGTTGGACTCGCGGTCTGTGGCACAGACAGAAGTGCGGCATGGGGGAGGAGGGAGGGGACAGTGTATGACGTGTGGGTGATGACACGTTGGACTCGCGGTCTGTGGCACAGACAGCAGTGCGGCATGGGGGTGGGGAGGGAGGAGGGAGGGGACAGTGTGTGACGTGTGTGTGATGACACGTTGGACTCACGGTCTGTGACACAGACAGAAGTGCGGCATGGGGGAGGAGGGAGGGGACAGTGTGTGACGTGTGTGTGATGACACGTTGGACTCACGGTCTGTGACACAGACAGCAGTGCGGCATGGGGGAGGGGAGGGAGGAGGGAGGGGACAGTGTGTGACGTGTGGGTGATGACACGTGGGACTCACGGTCTGTGACACAGACAGCAGTGCGGCATGGGAGAGGGGAGGGAGGAGGGAGGGGACAGTGTGTGACGTGTGGGTGATGACACGTGGGACTCACGGTCTGTGACACAGACAGCAGTGCGGGATGGGGGAGGAGGGAGGGGACAGTGTATGACGTGTGGGTGATGACACGTTGGACTCGCGGTCTGTGGCACAGACAGCAGTGCGGCATGGGGGTGGGGAGGGAGGAGGGAGGGGACAGTGTGTGACGTGTGTGTGATGACACGTTGGACTCACGGTCTGTGACACAGACAGCAGTGCGGGATGGGGGAGGAGGGAGGGGACAGTGTGTGACGTGTGGGTGATGACACGTGGGACTCACGGTCTGTGACACAGACAGCAGTGTGGCATGGGGGTGGATGGAAGGGGCAGGGGGTGGGACGGGTTCTCTCTGAAGTGAAGACGGAAAGTGAAGCTGCAAACTTTTACGATGCATCTCGTGACTCGTTTCCCGCAGGAAAAAAGTGGCCCCGTGGACAGATCTCTCCACCAGGACGCCAGGCTCAAGAGTTCGATTCCAGCATGGACAGGGATTCACCTCCCACTCTGTTCAGAACATAGGGGTTAGTCTGGATTCTAGTATTTCAGATGAGACCAAAGAGACGTCCCATGTGCAGCACGCATTCAACACATATAACCATAACGCATGACAGCAACAGTGTTGTATCTGACAAAATGCTGTATAAACAGTCTGCCTTGCTGTGGAAAAAGCTGTGCAGACTGACAGAAACAAGTGTCACAGCGCTCTCCTGGCTCGCTCTGGCCGTGCAGAACATCTGATTCCACACAGATTAATCCTTGGATAACAAAACACAATACAACATTGTGCCATGACAGCACACACAAAACAAACACAATAAAACACAGATAAATGTTTGGACAACAAACACAATTCAACATTGTCTCAACATGACCGCCCAGTCACATAACAAACATAACAATAAATCATATGTGAGAAATCAGAAGAGGATCTTACTGGAAGAGGCAGTGAAATATTTATCCCTGCATTCTTAAAGACTTCAATAATGAACGGTTGGACAGCTGAGTTGCAATAATGATTGATCTGTCGGGAGAATGGGGAAGACAGTAAAAGCAGCCTCCTCGTCAGACCTACATACACTAGGAACGTGAGTTTGTCAAGATAAACAATACTTTATCATCTCTAACAGAGAAATCGTTGAAAGTGTTCAGAGAGTGAGAGAAGTTTAGCATAGAAGGCTCTGCAGCAGGATGACTGGTCTGGCAAGCTCAAAAGTCAAAGGAGGGTGTCTGATTAGGGTGGGGGTGGGGGTGGGAGGTGGTGGTGGTGAGGCGGGTGAGGGTGTGTGTGGAGGGGGGGTGGAGGGTGTGGTGATTGTATCGAGTCAGGAATTAAACAGCAGCCGAGTCCAACGTCCCCCATCCTGATGAGGAGGAAGAAAACTGATCAACGTGTCGCACCACGTGAGAAGGGCAGGAGGTCAGTGACAAAAACGGGGCTGTCCTCAGGGAAGAACAAAGGGCAGCAGAAAGGGGGAAAAGGGAGGGGGAGGGGGTGTGAACACGTAAAAGTTGTCACAGTGGGTCATGTCAGGACGTGAACACGTTGTCACAGTGCGTGAGGTCAGGACGTGTACACGTCAACGTTGTCACAGTGGGTGAGGTCAGGACGTGTACACGTCAACGTTGTCACAGTGGGTGAGGTCAGGACGTGAACACGTCACAGTGGGTGAGGTCAGGACGTGAACACGTCACAGTGGGTGAGGTCAGGACGTGAACACGTTGTCACAGTGGGTGAGGTCAGGACGTGAACACGTTGTCACAGTGGGTGAGGTCAGGACGTGAACACGTTGTCACAGTGGGTGAGGTCAGGACGTGAACACGTTGTCACAGTGGGTGAGGTCAGGACGTGAACACGTCACAGTGGGTGAGGTCAGGACGTGAACACGTGTCACAGTGGGTGAGGTCAGGACGTGAACACGTTGTCACAGTGGGTGAGGTCAGGACGTGAACACGTTGTCACAGTGGGTGAGGTCAGGACGTGAACATGTTGCCACAGTGGGTGAGGTCAGGACGTGAACACGTCACAGTGGGTGAGGTCAGGACGTGAACACGTTGTCACAGTGGGTGGGGTCAGGACGTGAACACGTTGTCACAGTGGGTGGGGTCAGACCAGTCCGGCAGCACTGCTGATGGTTCACCACTTCAAGGCCTGTTCACGGGCAGCAACCAACCAACCCACCCACCCACCCACCCACCCACCAACCAACCAACCCCCCCGCTCCACCAGCCACACCCACACAGAACACCTTGAAATATACATCAGCTGAGAGACGTGTGCTGTGTGTGTGCCCATAGGCTAACTTCATTTATGAATGAAGCACTTTTCTACACAGGATCGTTTACTCCCCTAGGTTCAATGGCTCGTTTCCTGTCAATAATGATCGCACTGAGAATGCGGAATGAATGACAGCCTGTGCAAACTACCTGTTTGTATGTGTGTGTGTGTTGGGGGGGGGGGGGGGGGGGGGCTGAATGGAGAGGAACAGAGGGAGAGGGGTGTTATGACCTAGTTTTTATCTTCTTTTTTTTTTTTAACTCAAATCTCTGCCATTGTCAAGTGACACGACCAGTTCCATGCAGAATCTGTTGGTGCAGTCCTGAAACACCACACCTGTCCCCTTCCCTACACAGCTTACCACACCTGTCCTGTGTCCCCACCCCCTGCCACACCTGTCCTGTGTCCCTACACACCTTACCACACCTGTCCCGTGTCCCTACACCCTGGCACACCTGTCCTGTGTCCCCACACCCTGCCACACCTGTCCTGTGTCCCTACACACCTTACCACACCTGTCCTGTGTCCCTACACACCTTACCACACCTGTCCTGTGTCCCTACACACCTTACCACACCTGTCCTGTGTCCCTACACACCTTACCACACCTGTCCCTGCGTCCCCACACACTGCTACATCTGTCCCGTGTCCCTACACACCTTACCACACCTGTCCTGTGTCCCCACCCCCTGCCACACCTGTCCTGTGTCCCTACACACCTTACCACACCTGTCCTGTGTCCCTACACACCTTACCACACCTGTCCTGTGTCCCCACACCCTGCCACACCTGTCCTGTGTCCCTACACACCTTACCACACCTGTCCTGTGTCCCCACACCTGTCCCGTGTCCATACATCCTGCCACACCTGTCCTGTGTCCTTACACCCTGCCACACCTGTCCTGTGTCCATACACCCTGCCACACCTGTCCTGTGTCCCGTCCCTACACACCTTACCACACCTGTCCCTGTGTCCTCACACACTGCCACATCTGTTCTGTGTCCCTACACACCTTACCACAGCTGTCCTGTGTCCCTACACCCTGCCACACCTGTTCTGTATCCATACACACCTTACCACACCTGTCCTGTGTCCCTACACACCTTGCCACACCTGTCCTGTGTCCCTACACACCTTGCCACACCTGTCCTGTGTCCCCACACCCTACCACACCTGTCCTGTGTCCCCACACCCTGTCACACCTGTCCTGAGTCCCCACACCTGTCCTGTGTCCATACATCCTGCCACACCTGTCCTGTGTCCCTACACCCTGCCACACCTGTCCTGTGTCCATACACCCTGCCACACCTGTCCTGTGTCCCTACACACCCTGCCGCACCTGTCCTGTGTCCATACATCCTGTCACACCTGTCCTGTGTCCATACATCCTGCCACATCTGTCCTGTGTCCTTACACCCTGCCACACCTGTCCTGTGTCCTTACACACCTTACCACACCTGTCCCTGTGTCCATACACACCTTACCACACCTGTCCTGTGTCCATACATCCTGCCACACCTGTCCTGTGTCCTTACACCCTGCCACACCTGTCCTGTGTCCCTACACACCTTACCACACCTGTCCCTGTGTCCCTACACACCTTACCACACCTGTCCCTGTGTCCATACACACCTTACCACACCTGTCCCTGTGTCCATACACACCTTACCACACCTGTCCCTGTGTCCCTACACACCTTACCACACCTGTCCCTGTGTCCCTACACACCTTACCACACCTGTCCTGTGTCCATACACACCTTACCACACCTGTCCTGTGTCCCCCACCCTGCCACACCTGTCCTGTGTCCCCACACCTGTCCTGTGCCCATACATCCTGCCACACCTGTCCTGTGTCCCCACACCCTACCACACCTGTCCTGTGTCCCTACACACCTTACCACACCTGTCCTGTGTCCCCACACCTGTCCTGTGTCCCCACACCCTGCCACACCTGTCCTGTGTCCCCACACCCTGCCACACCTGTCCTGTGTCCCTACACCCTGCCACACCTGTCCTGTGTCCATACACCCTGCCACACCTGTCCTCTGTCCCCACACCCTGCCGCACCTGTCCTGTGTCCCTAGACCCTGCCACACCTTTAGCACTACCTTAGCCAGACACGGAGGCCCCACAGTGTCCCACGGCACACCTCGTCTTTTGTCGGCTTTGTGCTGCGCAGTGGGGGTGAGGGAAGGGATGCAGTTTTTGCAACAAAAAATTCAGTGGGGATGGAAGATGCTTTTTTGGAGTCGATGCAGATTCAAAAGGGGAGGTGTGCACTTTTGGACTCAGTGGACGTAAATGGTGAAGGGATTTCTTAAGACTGACTGACCCAGCGTAGGAATATCAAGGCATGAAATCACTGTCACTCATGTAGCCTGTAGGTATTAATATAGCCAGCAATGGGTTATTTTCATGGTAACAAAATACTCCACACAGACCTCACAGCAGACTCCCTTCCCGCCTCTTCATGTATGTTGCCTGTTTCTGATCGAATAGACTATAAGCTATCCACTCTTACCTTTTCTGCAGTCAACGGATCTGGCCCCAAGTATCTTTCTGAACTCCTCCATATCTATACCCCGTCTCGCCAGCTCCGTTCTTCCTCTGATACTCGACTTCTCAGGATACCTCACGTCAGAAGTAAGACATATGGACACAGATCGTTTTCTTTTCAATCGCCAAAGACGTGGAACAAGCTCCCTGATAACCTCCGTCATTCTGATTCCCTCGCATCTTTTAAATCTCGTCTCAAAACTCACCTTTTCCCTCGGCAATAAGTTCAATTGTGGCAGGTCCACTTCCTTTGCTGTGTACTGTGTGTGCGTGTTTATGTAAGTTTGTGCCTGCCTATATGTGCGTATGTGTTAGGGTAGCTGTTAGATACACATGTATGTTAAAATGTATGTATGCAGTGTGTGTGTGTGTGTGTGTGTGCGTGCGTGCGTGCGTGCGTGCGTGCGTGCGTGCGTGCGTGCGTGCGTGCGTGTGTGTGTGTGTGTGTGTGTGTGTGTGTGTAGTCACATTTTGGTGTGTGTATGTAACATTGATGTAATGTTTTATGTTAACAAAAGCGTTTTTGTAAAGCACCTAGAGCAGATTTCTGGATAGTGTGCTATATAAGTATCCATTATTATTATTATTATTATTATTATTATTATTATTATTATTATTATATGTACTCCTGTGAAGAAGAGAACGAACCTCACTGCTCAGGACAAAACCAGCACTTGGGCCGTTGACCAGGACACAGCCACACCCCTCCCGCTTCCCCGGCCAGTGTGCACCTTTATACAACATCACAAAGTGTGATGACATCATAAAGTGTGATGACATCATAAAGTCTGATAACATCATACAGTGTGATGACATCACAAAGTGTGATATCATAAAGTGTGATAACATCACAAAGTTTGATGACATCATAAAGTGTGATAACATCACAGTCTGATGACATCACAACCTCTGCAAAGTCTGATGACATCACAACCTCTGCAAAGCCTGATGACATCACAAAGTCTCATGATATCAAAGTCTGATAACATCACAACCTCTGATGACATCACAACCTCTGATAATATCACAAAACCTGATAACACCACAACCTCTGACAACATCACAAAGTGTGATAACAAAACTGACAGTCTCTTGTTTATCTTTGGGGTCGTTTTCTGTGGGAATCTGGCCATAATTCCTCAAAAAAAGAAATTAAACATACTGTGTGCTTTATGGACAGTAGATTAAGCACGTAGTATACTTTATCAGGGGAAATGAAGTATGGTGTTCCCTGACTACTACACATAAACAATTCATCTTCTCTGTCTGCACCCCTCAGGCTGTCACAAAAGGTACTGTCCGTCAACAAAATGACTGTACACAGACTGTCTGTCACAACAAGGACTGGCCGTCAACAGAATGACTGTACACAGACTGTGTGTCACAACAAGGACTGTCGTCAACAGAATAACTGTACACAGACTGTCTGCACCCCTCAGGCTGTCACAAAAGGTACTGTCCGTCAACAAAATGACTGTACACAGACTGTCTGTCACAACAAGGACTGGCCGTCAACAGAATGACTGTACACAGACTGTCTGCACCCCTCAGGCTGTCACAGCAAGGACTGGCCGTCAACAGAATGACTGTACACATACTGTCTGCACCCCTCAGGCTGTCACAAGGACTGACCGTCAACAGAATGACTCTATACACAGACTGTCTGCACCCCTCAGGCTGTCACAGCAAGGACTGTCGTCAACAGAATAACTGTACACAGACTGTCTGCACCCCTCAGGCTGTCACAAGGACTGACCGTCAACAGAATGACTGTACACAGACTGTCTGCACCCCTCAGGCTGTCACAAGGACTGACCGTCAACAGAATGACTGTACACAGACTGTCTGCACCCCTCAGGCTGTCACAACAAGGACTGTCGTCAACAGAATGACTCTATACACAGACTGTCTGCACCCCTCAGGCTGTCACAAGGACTGACCGTCAACAGAATGACTGTACACAGACTGTCACAACAAGGACTGACCGTCAACAGAATGACTGTACACAGACTGTCTTCATATCTCAGCAAAATCCATGAGTGGGGGTCTCATGTGAGAGAAGACACAAACACAAAACGCCACTGACTAGAACAGTATCAAGTGCACACACACACACACACACACACACACACACACAGGACAGAGGCAGCAAGGTATGGTGACAAAACAGGTGACGGAGAAGGATGGTCGTGGGGAAGTGACAAGAGGACTTCAGCCTCTCGACATACAGGTCATTAAAACACTTCACCTTTACCTCGTCAACATTAAATTCCACCCTCTTTGTCTTTGTCTCTCTCCGTGTGTGTGTGTGTGTGTGTGTGTGAATAAAAGAGCTCTGCTTCATTGCTCATTTTCCCTGCATATTTGGTTGTACACCAAACTCGTTCAGGTTGGCAGTAAACACACACACACACACACACACACACACACACACACACACACTGTCCTAGAAAATCTCTTTTATTAGCCTCTTCAGACAAACAGTGCGGCTCGCGCACACTGCCACAAACCTTCTGACTGTGCTACTTGTGAAAACTGGTCTCCCAATGACTTGTGAAAACTGGTCTCCCAATGACTTGTGAAAACTGGTCTCCCAATGACGTGAAAGTTGCTCTCCCAATGACTTGTGAAAACTGGTCTCCCAATGACTTGTGAAATCTGGTCTCCCAATGACTTGTGAAATCTGGTCTCCCAATGACTTTGAAACACCATGGGTTGGGGTTGGAGGAAAAGTTGTGTTCAACACGCAGATCGACACCAGTACAGACATACATACGTGTGACTATTAAGCCTGATGTCACACATTCAACAAGTGCACTACCTGGTGCTCCACACGTAGAAAGACAAAAGTATGACCAGAGAAACAAAAAATGCGTGGAACTACAGTGAAACAGCCCAAGCCATGCTTCAATGCTTTCCTCTTTGTGGAATACCAGTGATTTAGAGCAAAGCAGCAGCTTTCCTATTCATTGTGTAATACAAGTAATTTAGTGTGAAGAAACAAACTAGTTAGAAAGGAAAGATACTCAGTAAATGCTTGCCAGTCGTGTGAATTACTTGTAATTCTGCTGATGACTGTCAACAGTTTCAGCGTCTGTAAGAGGCATCACTCCGAACAAACCCATATGCGCTACACTAAATCTGCTACGTAGATGCCCGACCAGAAGCATAACTCAACGCGCTTAGTCAGGTCTTGAGTGCATGCACAACAAAGTATTAAAGACGCTGAAGCCAGAAACGTTATCCAATGTTTAGTACTGATAATCATGAGTGATCCGAAAAATCTTTTCCGAAAGACTGACTGTGTTTACCGTTATAACACTGGCTGCAGTTTACCAACATAACATTGGCTGCAGTTACCTTTAAAACTCTGGCTGCAGATTACCTTTTTAACACT
>NC_134883.1:19420246-19427746 GCF_041734735.1 Babylonia areolata | reverse complement strand
CACACACACTTCGTGACGATGAGTCATATTTCTTTTTCAAACTATTTAACGGGAGGTGGGGTGGGCTGGAGGGCTTCTTTTATCTCATCATTGCTGCCATGATTCACGCCCATTGTCAGCAGCCATACATATTGAAAATCGCGTTACAAACAGACAGACAGACAGACAGACAGACAGAGAGAGAGAGAGAGAGAGAGAGAGAGAGAGAGAGAGAGAGAGAGAGAGAGAGACTGTGTGTAAGGGAGAGAGAGAGAGGGAGAGGGAGAAATCATGTTAAAACCAACCATGCTCCAGTCACAATATACGAGTTATGAAAATTTCAACTTGTGTATGTGCTAGTGTATATATATATATATATATATATATATATGTATGTATGTATGTATGTATGTATGTATGTGTGTGTGTGTGTGTGTGTGTGTGTGTGTGTGTGTGTGTGTGTGCAGGCACAATGAGTTCAGAGACCCCCACGGACAGATGTGTCAACAGCACCGGGCCCTGTGACAACACTACCACCGCCACCACGGACACCACCACCACCACCACCACCACAGAGACCAGCAGCACAAACACCATGGACACCAGCAGCACACAGGTTCCTGGCCATCTGTCTCCTCACTCTTCCCTCTCTTGTCCACATCTCTCACAACGCTTGAAACACGTGTAGAAAAGGGGTGTGTGTGTGTGAGATTTTAAAGAGGGGAGGAGGAACAGATTTAGGGAAAAGTAAACAGTCATGAAAATTAAACATAAACCTGCAGTTTAGGTATGCACGAGTAAACACCTTATAAATCATTGTGAGGGGCTGTAGAATAACACGAATCTATACAGAAATACAAAAAAATACAACGAAAAAAAAATACAACGAAAAAAAAAAATCTTTTTTTAAAATGTGAAGTGATGGCCTAGAGGTAACGAGTCCGCCTAGGAAGCGAGAGAATCTGAGCGCGCTGGTTCGAATCACGGCTCAGCCGCCGATATTTTTCCCCCTCCACTAGACCTTGAGTGGTGGTCTGGGCGCTAGTCTTTCGGATGAGACGATAAACCTAGGTCCCGTGTGCAGCATGCACTTAGCGCACGCAAAAGAACCCAAGGCAACAAAAGGGTTGTTCCTAGTAAAATTCTGAAGAAAAATCCACTTCGATATGAAAAACTGCACGTTAGAAAAATTACAAAAAAAATGGGTGGCGCTGTAGTATAGCGACGCGCTCTCCCTGGGGAGAGCAGCCCGAATGTCACACAGAGAAATCTGTTGTGATAAAAAAAAGAAGAAAAAAAAAGAAATACAAAAAAAACAGAAAAACAACAACAAATGAATCAGTTGAGCACACCAGTGAAGCCATACAGCCTTGAATGGCGAAAAGTGTCGAACTAGCCACAAAGGCTGTACATTAATGAGGGAGGGAAAAGATTCAGTAGTCTGTGTCTGGTTGAAGGAGGATTCCCCAGACTGTCTCTGGTAGCTCCTTTCTGTACTACCGCTGTGAAGTAAGTCAATAGTATGAACCTTTTATTCCTGTACCCTTACTTGTACAAAGTCACATATCAGCCAGAAGTTTTGAAGACGAAGTCTTGTTTTTAATCTCGAAGCTATATTTCTGTCTATATCTGGATAAACATTTGTCTGCTACACTGAGAACCCTGTCCTGAGAACCCTGTCCTGATGTGTGTTGCAACCAGGTTTTGAAGACAACAAAAGAATTGTTAATCTAAAATCTGTATGTCTATTCATGTCTTGATAGACCTATGTCAGTCACAAGGACGTGCTTCACAGCGAACTGTCCCATGACCTGTGTTCCAGCCAGGTGACTCCAACACCCCACTGCCGTCATCAGCATCATCAGGGTCCGCTAGGACCTCCCCAGCCGTTACCTCGACCACTGCCACTGATTTCCCCGTCACCACCCACACCCCCTCCTCCACCCCCACTTCCCCCAACACTTCCACACACTCCACACCACCGGCAGCACCTTCAGGAAGCACAGGTCAGTCCACAGCTGGCGGCACGTGGTCACCGGTCAACAGCAGCACAACCACCACGGAGCCTTCCTCTGTCCCTGGTTCTCTGCACACTGATGGCAGCACCGTGACCCGGACTTCAACCAGTGACCCTGACCCCTCACCTTCCCCCGCGGGTACCACCACCACCGCTGATACCACCAGCACCGCTAATACCACCAGCACCGCTAATACCACCAGCACTGCTAATACCACCACCACCGCTAATACCACCAGCACTGCTAATACCACCACCACCGCTAATACCACCACCACCGCTAATACCACCAGCACTGCTAATACCACCAGCACTGCTAATACCACCACCACCGCTAATACCACCACCACCGCTAATACCACCAGCACTGCTAATACCACCACCACCGCTAATACCACCACCACTGCTAATACCACCAACACTGCTAATACCACCACCACCGCTAATACCACCAGCACTGCCGCCTCTGTGACCACTGGGCCTGCAGTTGGGAACGGGACAGCCACGTCCACCACCACTGCCGGCCCCTTCATCGAGGACACAACTACAGGGGCCCACACCACACCCCTGGCCCCCCACACCACACCCCCACAGACCACGGAGCCCACCACACCTGAATTTGTGGACCCCTTCCATTTCCGCATTGACCCCACGCCGCCCCCCTCCACCACCCCGCTCCCGTCCTGGACCACCCCCCTGCCCACGGACACCGACACAGCGGGGAACCCCCCGACAGGCCTGGCGGACTGGTGGTCTTCCATGGGAGGTGACTCCTCCAGCCAGGTGCTCAACGACACGGACACACCCCACCACACCACCCCGAGACCCACGCCTGCCGGCAACGACACCTTCCCGCCACAGGACGTCACCCCCACCACCACCCTCACCCCCACCACCTCCACCACCACCGTGACGTCACTGTGGGGAAACGCCACCGGCATCCTGGGTCTACCGGACGAGACCAAGAACGTGCAGGTGATGGGCGGCTTTGAGGGGCCGGGCGTGGAGTCCTTCCCGCCCTCTGAACATGGCACCGTGCAGCCTGACACCCCCACCACCAACACCACCCCCACAGCTGACCCCGCCCCAACCACCCACCCCTCCACACCCCTACAGCCCGGGGTGCAGCCCACCCAGCCGCCAAAGGAGCCCCGGGTTCCCACCAGCAAGCCCCGGGTTCCCCCGCCAGAGCCCGACATTCCGGAAGGAATCCCCGACAGCTCCTGGTGGCCTGTGGAGGAGACGGCGGGGAAGGAGGAGGAGGGGGAAGGGGAGGGGGAGGGGGAGGAGCAGCAGACAGCCTCTCCTGGTGGAAGCGGTCAGGACGTACTGGACAGTAAGTCTGTGTGTGTGTGTGTGTGTGTGTGTGTGTGTGTGTGTGTGTGTGTGTGTGTGTGTGTGTGTGTGTGTGTGTGTGTGTGTGTCCGCATCAATTTGTGGTTGAGTGTTTGGTTGACTGGCTGTAAAGGGCGATGCATGCAGGCTTTTCATCTTTTTCTTCGTAGTGTTTAAATGCATGTTTCAAACGTCGGATATACATTGTACAGCGCGATTGAGCATGTTTCACATGGAACGGCGCTCAATGAATTAAACTACGGCTCCAACAAGTACATTTTACCACGCTCCCGCACTGATATGTTCAAAACAAGTTTTTCATTTTTAGGTGCATCCCCATGGAACTCACTCCCTCTGCACATACAAACGAGCAGTTCTCTACCTACTTTCAAGTCAAATGTCCATTCGCATCTTAAATCCTTCCCACCATAAATGACTCAGATATCGAAGCGACCGTTGGCAGTAACAATGAGGGCATTTATATGTCTAACATATTGAATCCGTTTTTATTGTTTCTCCTTGTTCTTGTTTTGGTCTTGTTCTTATTCTGTCGTATTTTCTTTTCATTCACTTTGTTTTGTTTGCTTGTTTGATTTCTTTCATTTTCTTCTATTTTGTGTGCATGCATGCGGTTGTCGATACTGATAACATTTCTCTTCCCCTCATCCTGTCAATTTGTGTGTATGTGTGTGCGCGTGGGCGCACGCGCTTGCGCGTGTGTTTGTTCTTTATCATATTCTTTCTGCAGGACTTTTTTCCCTCTCTTTTTTTAATTCTGTCCTTCTCCCCTTTTCATTAAATATATATGTGCTATTGTAACTGATGTAGATTAGCAAGGACAGGTTGGAAGAATGGGCCATGCCCGAAATCTTAATCCTTGAATAAAAAAAAGTGTTGAGTTCTGAGTTCTGAAACTGCAATTATCCAGCGACTGTTGGTGTTGAAAGCAGCTGCTCCACAGCCCGCCATGACCTGCATGCTGTCTGTCCCAGGGTTCCAGATGGCGTTCCTGGTGGCCCCCTGTGTGGGAGCTGTGCTGGCACTGATAGGAGTGTTCTGTGTGCTGCGCTGTGCCACAGCCAACTGCCGCAAGCGACGCAACCTGCTCCGCCAGCTGAAGAGGCAGCAGAAAGAGGTACTGATAAAGATCGGTCTGTGTGCAGTTCTGGCTCCTCGTACAGACACTGAGTTCTCTGAACACCAATCTCTCCTCCCACTTCCCCACCCATAGTCTGTCAACACACAGACAGCCACAGAGGGGTACACTTCCACACCTATAGTCTGTCAACACACAGCCGCAGAGGGGTACACTTCCCCACCTATAGTCTGTCAACACACAGACAGCCACAGAGGGGTAGACTTCCCCACCCATAGCCACAGAGAGGCACACTTCCCCACCCACAGTCTGTCAACACACAGCCACAGAGGGGTACACTTCCCCACCTATAGTCTGTCAACACACAGACAGCCACAGAGGGGTACACTTCCCCACCCATAGTCTGTCAACACAGACAGCCACAGAGGGGTACACTTCCACACCTATAGTCTGTCAACACACAGCCACAGAGGGGTACACTTCCCCACCTATAGTCTGTCAACACATAGACAGCCGCAGAGGGGTACACTTCCCCACCCATAGTCTGTCAACACACAGACAGCCACAGAGAGGTACACTTCCCCACCTATAGTCTGTCAACACATAGACAGCCGCAGAGGGGTACACTTCCCCACCCATAGTCTGTCAACACACAGACAGCCACAGAGAGTTACACTTCCCCACCTATAGTCTGTCAACACATAGACAGCCGCAGAGGGGTACACTTCCCCACCCATAGTCTGTCAACACACAGACAGCCACAGAGAGGTACACTTCCCCACCTGTAGTCTGTTAACACACAGACAGCCACAGAGGGGTACACTTCCCCACCCATAGTCTGTCAACACATAGACAGCCGCAGAGGGGTACACTTCCCCACCTATAGTCTGTCAACACATAGACAGCCGCAGAGAGGTACACTTCCCCACCTATAGTCTGTCAACACATAGACAGCCGCAGAGGGGTACACTTCCCCACCCATAGTCTGTCAACACAGAGACAGCCACAGAGGGGTACACTTCCCCACCCATAGTCTGTCAACACACAGACAGCCACAGAGGGGTACACTTCCCCACCTATAGTCTGTCAACACACAGCCACAGAGGGGTACACTTCCCCACCTATAGTCTGTCAACACACAGCCACAGAGGGGTACACTTCCCCACCTATAGTCTGTCAACACACAGCCACAGAGGGGTACACTTCCACACCCATAGTCTGTCAACACATAGACAGTCACACAGGGGTACACTTCCCCACCTATAGTCTGTCAACACATAGCAGACAGCCACAGGTGTACTTTAAACGGACGTGTAAAGTACAGGTAAAAAGACCATTTGACAATGGACGAGTTTGGGGGCTGACTTGCCAAGAGATCTAATATCATCTTAGATGAACAGACTATAAACAAATAAACGAACGAAATTTGCCAGGAGGTCCAGGTGAGGAAAAAGAGGGGAAAGGGGAGGGGGTGGTTCCGAGGAGATGATAGTCACCACCCATGACAGACTGGATGGACTGGGGGGAGGCAGCATGACGGATACGCGCGATATGGAGATGATAGTCACCACCCATGACTGAATGGACTGGGGGGAGGCAGCATGACGGATACACACGATATGGAGATGACAGTCACCACCCATGACAGACTGGATGGACTGGGGGGAGGCAGCATGACGGATACACACGATATGGAGATGATAGTCACCACCCATGACTGAATGGACTGGGGGGAGGCAGCATGACGGATACACACGATATGGAGATGACAGTCACCACCCATGACAGACTGGATGGACTAGGGGGAAGACAGCATGACGGATACACACGATATGCAGAGGGGCAATAAAAATGTGTTCGTCCATTTGTAACGGACAGTGCTGATCTGACCTTTAACGTCAGACGGTAAGCCTATACGTGAAGAATGGAGTGAGGTGCTGGGGTCTGATTTCTGAGACAGGTCGATCTATGTTGTTTTGTCATGGTGACATGTTAAACATTCAGTTCTGCCTTACAGTCCGTTCTGGTGACTGCCACGTGAAACATTCTGTGACATGCTCTGCTGCAGGAGGAGAAGAAGCAGAAGAAAGAGGAGAAGAAGCAGAAGGAGGAGGAGAAGAAACGGCAAGAGGAGAAGAAGAAGAAGAAGAAACAGAAGGAGAAAGAGAAGAAGAAATCTCCCAAAGCTGAAGTGACGGAGGAGAACGAGACGAACGACAAAGTTCACAAGAAACGGCGACACCACCACCACCACAACCACGACAAACAAGACAGCAAACACCACCACGACAACCGAGACAGCCACCACCACCAGCACCAGCATCACGGTAACCACGACAACCACCATCGTCACCACAATGGCCGTGCTGTTTCCGAGGAGGGCAGGGAACACAGAGCTGTGAAAAAGTCACACAGAAACTGATCTGGACTGTGTGTGTGTGTGTGTGTGTGTGTGTGTGTGTGTGTGTGTGTGTGTGTGTGTGTGTGTGTGTGAGTGTGTGAGGGAGGGAGGGAGGGAGAGAGAGAGAGAGAGAGAGAGAGAGAGAGAGCGCAAGTGAAGTGATCTGGACATTGTGTGTGTATGTGAGAGAGAGGGAGGGGGAGGAGGGAGAGGCAGAGCACAAGTGAAGTACAGAACTTAATGGATTTTTGTTTCATGTATTTTGTATTTAACATCATCCGAGTCATTTCAATGGTGACAGTATTTCAGCACACAGAAACTATTTCCTCCTTAGAGATAAGCCTTCAAGAGGATCATAATACAGAGGCAATAAATTGTAAGCTTAGAAAAAATCAGAGTTATATCAAAATCCTGACAGTTCAAGCTTTCAAGTATACGTTTACGTGTATATCAGTTTCACTTCAGATTTGATTCACAAGGCAACGTTACGTTTATCATGTGGATTTTGTAGGAACTATACAGTTTTTCATGGTCTTTTATGAGTAATGTTTATTGGTCTTTTTCTTTCTTCCCCTTTCATACCATCCTCCCTTCACCCTCAAGAGGTTCGGTCAGTTGTGTATCAAGAGTCGGTTTAGTGAAAAGTTTAACACATTTCACTTTTGTTCTTTT
>NC_134883.1:19410246-19417746 GCF_041734735.1 Babylonia areolata | reverse complement strand
GGATATCAAATAACAATAATCATAATTATATACATGCCATCCATTCAGGTTTCTCATTTCCATTAGTTTTGGGTTTTTTTTTCCATCTAATACCGATTATGTCTGTAGAAATATATCAGCTGCTGGTTAATCATTTTACCTGTTTATAACATATATGTATTTGATGACAGTGCACACGGTCATTGCATTGTCAGGTCGCAAAGAAACTTGAATATTTTTCATTTACTTGTTTTCAGTCCAGGAAATTAGGGAGCGTGGAGGGGAGAGAACCAAAGGAAATCTTTGGCTTCTGCCCCACTCCCCTCCCCTCTCAATTCCTAAGGACCTTGAATACTGCAAGTGACATCACTGTTTGTTATTGACAATAATCACAATACTGTGTACTGCTGTACTGTTCACCGTGTGGTCACAGTACGGGGATTAACAAAGGTAAGAGAAACAGACAGGGCGGGAAAATGAACCAACTCACCTGCTGCACAAACATGCACTGACTTGACTTGACAACGGTTTAGGCCTCTCCCGAGGCCTGTTCGTGTTCCTAAAGAACTATCACTGAATTGGTTGCATGCGTGGCGAGCGCGGTTAGACCAAATCAGTTGCTCTGACAAGATGGGTTGTACAGAGCAGGTAGGCCCCTCCAGTGTTTATCTAGGCGGCCCTTGAAGGCGTTGACTGACGGCGCCAGGACCACGGAGTCTGGGAGACCGTTCCACTGTGTCACTACTCTATTAGAGAAATAATTCCCCCTGACATCAAGGCGAAAGCGTTGTTTCTGGAGCTTTAAAGTGTTGCCTCTGAGGTTTCCACTGAGTGACGACTGGAACACTGGCCTCTGTGCATCATAATGACCATGAAGGTATTTAAATACTTCTATCATGTCCCCTCGCAGCCTCCGGTGTTCCAGACTTGGCAGCCCCAGTAGTTTCAGTCTCTCGGGGTAAGGCTTCTCTTTCAGTGAGCCCAGGAGTTTTGGTAGAGACCGGAATGAAGACATCATTAAAAAAAAAAAAAAAAAAAGGAACTGGTCGGCGACGCTTGTCACACAGTTTCGCAAAGACTTGCCAGACTTGGAGTTCAGCTGACTGAGCTCTGACTTTTACTGCACTGTGCTTCTTTTCCACTCCAGTTGCAGTGAATTGTTGTCTGCAAACTTTCATATTGTGAACACAGCGGTCAAGTTTGAAACATGTCCGTCTGTGTCCAGGTACTGTGTCACGTGATCTTTCTGTGCACGTGATCCACGTGTTTTTCGGGACTGTTGACGGGTCTGTGGTCAGTGTGTCAACCAGGGCGGTGAGAGTGGGGTATGGGTGGTGGTGGTGGTGGAGGGGTGGGGGAGGGGGGGGGGCGGGGTAAATTGGATCAAGTTTCCACCGTGGAAAAAAACGTCACGTGTACACCTGTTGATCAGGATGAGACGACCTGTGTTGACAGACAGATTTTTTTAACGTACATTTCACACAGCCCACTGTCAATTTTTTGTCGGTAGAGGACCGTGATCTGTGTGTGTGTGTGTGTGTGTGTGTGTGTGTGTGTGTGAGAGAGAGAGAGAGAGAGAGAGAGAGAGAGAGAGTTTTCTAAAGCGCTCATAATGCTCACATTTCACACACACACACACACACTCACTCACTCACTCACTCATTTTGATTTCACCCTCCTGTGAAAATGAATATTATAACAAACTGGAAAAAGGACTGGAACTCCAGCAGACGGAAACATGGAACCCCCTCCCCATCCCCCCCCCCCCCCCCCCCCCCCCCACACACACACACCGAGTGCCCGGACCACTGGCCCCCCGCTGTGCCCCACAGGTCCGTCACCCCGGGGGTCCTGACGTCACCAGCCTCCTGCAGTGCCCGTACCCCCCACCCACAGTGTGCCCGCCCGGCGTTTTCTCCGGTCCCTGAAGCGTTTGAAGCAGAGGATTTCCTGAACCACTGAGGGGGCCCGGGGCAGCACAGTGCATAATTCACACCTCTCCTGTCCCTGTGTACCGCCTGTGGAGGGCTGTTGACCTGTGTGCACAGAGACCACGCCCTGTGGGGACTGCACACACACACACACACACACACACACACACACACACACACCGGCAGTCACACACACACACACACACACACACACACACACACACACTCCGGCAGTCACACACACACACACACACACACACACACACACACACACATTTTCGTAACGTTGTCTTAAATGCAGCTGATATTCATATTCCAAAACTTAATCCCACCAAGACAGGAAAACACTGGAAATGTCTGGTGGAATGCTGATTGTGAAAAATTGTGTAACCACTCCTTTGTGTGTGAAATGTATGTGACAGCAAGTGTGGTAACACATGGCTGGAGGTTTTACATGTGGAAGCAGGATGTGAGTTTTGGTTGGATGGGGTGAGTGTATGTATCACGCCCAGTTCCTGTGTCAGTCAGTGTGTTTTGGAAAGAATAAAAACAACAAATAATTGATGCCAGGGGTCCCCTAAGGGCTGGTGAAATTAGACAGACTTCAAACAAAACAGTTGATGTAGACTCCCGCAAACATGCAGGCCAACGAAACAGAACACGCTCTCTCAGATAGGCCACCATCTATCAACGCTGTCACAAAAAGCTATGAATTGAAATTCAAACAGACGGGAGCAAACGGTAAATGTTTCAAGCGCCTCTTGTGGCGGTGTTGGTTTGTCCGCACACACAGGACCTCACAGAGCACACACAGGGCTTCACAGAGCACATCTCACAGAGCACACCTAACAGAGCACACACAGGGCCTCACAGAGCACACCTCACAGAGCACACCTCACAGAGCACACCTCACAGAGCACACCTCACAGAGCACACACAGGGCCTCACAGAGCACACCTCACACAGCACACCTCACAGAGCACACACAGGGCCTCACAGAGCACACCTCACAGAGCACACCTAACAGAGCACACACAGGACATCACAGAGCACACACAGGGCCTCACAGAGCACACCTCACAGAGCACACCTCACATAGCACACCTCACAGAGCACACCTCACATAGCACACCTCACACAGCACACACAGGACCTCACACAGCACACCTCACACAGCACACACAGGACCTCACAGAGCACACTTCACAGAGCACACCTCACAGAGCACACACAGGGCCTCACAGAGCACACCTCACAGAGCACACCTCACACAGCACACCTCACACAGCACACCTCACACAGCACACCTCACAGAGCACACCTCACAGAGCACACCTCACAGAGCACACCTCACACAGCACACCTCACAGAGCACACCTCACAGAGCACACCTCACAGAGCACCCCTGACACAGCACACACACAGGACCTCACAGAGCACACACACAGGACCTCACAGAGCACACCTCACACCTCACAGAGCACACCTCACAGAGCACACCTCACAGAGCACACCTCACAAAGCACACACACAGGACCTCACAGAGCACACCTCACACCTCACAGAGCACACCTCACAAAGCACACACAGGGCCTCACAGAGCACACCTCACACCTCACAGAGCACACCTCACACAGCACACCTCACACAGCACACCTCACAGAGCACACACATTGTCTGTCACCGTGCGTTTGTCTTCTGGTCGCCATGACACGCTCGCCCTCCCAACAAAGATGGCGGTACTTAGACAACCGTGGCTATACGTACAGCAGCTTTCAATTATTCAGAAATGCTCTCAGAGCTGTCGCTACTTTGGCAAACGGCGTCTCATGAATAAGTTGTGTCCCTTTCTTTGCCAGGTCTGCACAGTGCCAAGTCACATTTCCGCAGCGAGGCCTGTTTTTCTGACCATTGGCCTGCATTATGAGGTGCCCTCTGTCCACTTCAGCATTCAGATCATCTTTTATATCTGTCCTCTGTCCACTTCATCATTCAGATCATCTTTTATATCTGTCCTCTGTCTACTCCATCAGTTAAATCATCATTTATAGCTGCCATCTGTCCACTCCATCATTTATAGCTGTCCTCTGTCCACTCCATCATCTATAGCTGTCCTCTGTCCACTCTATCAGTTAAATCATCATTTATAGCTGTCCTCTGTCCACTCTATCATCTATAGCTGTCCTCTGTCCACCCCATCATCTATAGCTGTCCTCTGTCCACCCCATCATCTATAGCTGTCCGCTGTCCACTCCATCATCTATAGCTGTCCTCTGTCCACTCCATCATCTGTAGCTGTCCTCTGTCCACTCCATCAGTTAAATCATCATTTGTAGCTGTCCACTGTCCACTCCATCATCTGTAGCTGTCCTCTGTCCACTCCATCAGTTAAATCATCATTTGTAGCTGTCCACTGTCCACTCCATCATCTGTAGCTGTCCTCTGTCCACTCCATCATCTATAGCTGTCCTCTGTCCACTCCATCATCTATAGCTGTCCTCTGTCCACTCCATCATCTATAGCTGTCCTCTGTCCACCCCATCATCTATAGCTGTCCGCTGTCCACTCTATCATCTCTAGCTGTCCTCTGTCCACTCCATCAGTTAAATCATCATCTGTAGCTGTCCTCTGTCCACTCTATCATCTATAGCTGTCCTCTGTCCACTCCATCATCTATAGCTGTCCGCTGTCCACTCCATCATCTATAGCTGTCCGCTGTCCACTCTATCATCTATAGCTGTCCTCTGTCCACTCTATCATCTATAGCTGTCCTCTGTCCACCCCATCATCTATAGCTGTCCGCTGTCCACTCCATCATCTATAGCTGTCCTCTGTCCACTCAATCATCTATAGCTGTCCGCTGTCCACTCCATCAGTTATGGCTGTCCTCTGTCCACTCAATCATTTGTAGCTGTCCGCTGTCCACCCCATCATCTATAGCTGTCCTCTGTCCACTCCATCATCTATAGCTGTCCGCTGTCCACTCCATCATCTATAGCTATCCTCTGTCCACTCCATCATCTATAGCTGTCCTCTGTCCACTCCATCATCTATAGCTGTCCTCTGACCACTCCATCATTTAAATTATCATCTATAGCTGTCCTCTGTCCACTCCATCATCTATAGCTGTCCTCTGTCCACTCCATCATCTATAGCTGTCCTCTGTCCACTCCATCATTTATAGCTGTCCGCTGTCCACTCCATCAGTTATGGCTGTCCTCTGTCCACTCAATCATTTGTAGCTGTCCGCTGTCCACCCCATCATCTATAGCTGTCCTCTGTCCACTCCATCATTTATAGCTGTCCTCTGTCCACTCCATCATCTATAGCTATCCTCTGTCCACTCCATCATCTATAGCTGTCCTCTGTCCACTCCATCATTTATAGCTGTCCTCTGTCCACTCCATCATTTAAATTATCATCTATAGCTGTCCTCTGTCCACTCCATCATCTATAGCTGTCCTCTGACCACTCCATCATTTAAATTATCATCTATAGCTGTCCTCTGTCCACTCCATCATTTATAGCTGTCCTCTGTCCACTCCATCATTTCTAGCTGTCCGCTGTCAACTCCATCATTTAAATCATCATCTATAGCTTGTCCACTCCATCATCTATAGCTGTCCTCTGTCCACTCCATCATTTATAGCTGTCCTCTGTCCACTCCATCAGTTAAATCATCATTTACATGCCTACGCATGCCTCCTTTCATCCTGGAAGATTTTTGTTATTCATTTCTCTTCTTTGTATTTTTCATATTCTTTGTTATTGTTGTTGTTGTTGTGGTGGTGGTGGTGGTGGTGGTGGTCGTCGTCGTCGTCATCGTTTTTGTTTGTTTCTTTCTTTGTTGTTGTTATGGTTGTTGTTGTTGTTCTTCTTCGTGATAAACATCTGTCAGTATCGGAAGACTAATCGCTGTGGATAGGGACTGCCACAGCTGGGCAGGCCAATTACAGGAGTGACAGTCCTTCCCACACTGCACACGCGTGAAGCCTGATATGTCTGTCAGGCTTTGGGACTTTCTCCTCAGTCACTTTGCCTCCCAACGCTGGGCAAGCGTCTCTTGGAACTTGAAGAGGACTTTCTGCTCCATCTGCCTCCAAGCCGATCGTTCTGAGGCAGCAGCCTCCCAGGTGTTCAGGTCGACGTTCAAGGCCTTCAGACCTCTCGCAGACGTCTTTATAGCGCTGTTGAGGTCTGCCTGTGGGCCGTCTTTCTTGTATTAGATCTCCGTGAAGGAGATCCTTGGGGGGTCGTGCTGAGAGACACACACTGGCTCGGGGTGTGCAGGAAGGTCTTTCTAAGTTCCCGGACATGCTTGTTAGCTTCGCACAGCAGGGACGCCAACTCAACGCTTTCCACATACGCTGCCACAGAAGCATCCTGAACATCAGCTGGCAGGACAAAGTTACACACAACACTGTCACGGAGAGAGGTGCAATTCCCAGCACGTGCACCCTTCGAGGACGCAGCCTTGTTCCACTCCACTTCGGATGTCGAATGCGTCCACAGTACTTTTCGTGTCTTTAAACATACACACACACACACACACACACACACACACACACATATATATATATATATATATATATATATAGAGAGAGAGAGAGAGAGAGAGAGAGAGAGAGAGATAACACTCTCGAGGTGTCCTGGGCTACGCTTCTTGCAGAAAGCACTGAGGTAAATACCAAGACCGGTAAAATATAAAAACATCAACAACAGTAGGCTATGCATGTCTTTAAAACTTGTAATTTTAAAAGCAGCAAATTTTTGGCTGTATAAACAGCTTCTTCAGGCTAGGGCACAAAGAATGAAAGCTTTTCAGTCTGGTTAAATAGCAACCAGTGAGTAAACTCAGGTAACGATCAGGTAAAACTGGGCAGGTAAAAATATGCTGCATGCAAAAAAAATTGAACTCACACATTCCACACACAGTCACCCCCTCCCCGCACACCATCATCACTCTCATTACTCTTGGGGCCGCGGAGGCGGGAGGGGCGAGGGAAGCTAGAGTGAAGGGTCAGTAGGGGCGTGGGGCGGGGGGAGGGGGAAGGGAAGCCAGAGTGAAGGGTCAGTGGGGGCGTGGGGTGGGGGGAGGGGGAAGGGAAGCCAGTGAAGGGTCAGTGGGGAAGTGGGGTGCGGGGAGGGGGAAGGGAAGCCAGTGAAGGGTCAGTGGGGAAGTGGGGTGGGGGGAGGGGAAGGGAAGCCAGAGTGAAGGGCCAGTGGGGAAGTGGGGAGGGGGGATGGGGAAGGGAAGCCAGAGTGAAGGGCCAGTGGGGAAGTGGGGTGTGGGGAGGGGGAAGGGAAGCCAGAGTGAAAGGCCAGTGGGGGCGTGGGGCGGGGGGGATGGGGAAGGGAAGCCAGAGTGAAGGGTCAGTGGGGTGTGGGGAGGGGGAAGGGAAGCCAGAGTGAAGGGTCAGTGGGGACGTGGGGTGTGGGGTGTGGGGAGGGGGGATGGGGAAGGGAAGCCAGAGTGAAGGGCCAGTGGGGGGCGTGGGGTGGGGGGAGGGTGAAGGGAAGCAGAGTGAAGGGCCAGTGGGGAAGTGGGGTGGGGGGAGGGTGAAGGGAAGCCAGAGTGAAGGGCCAGTAG
>NC_134883.1:19390246-19402746 GCF_041734735.1 Babylonia areolata | reverse complement strand
CCCTTCTCTCTCCAATCATCACACACGCCTCCTCTCTCCAATCATCACACACCCCTTCTCTCTCCAATCATCACACACCCCTCCTCTCTCCAATCATCACACACCTCTCTTCTCCCCAATCATCACACACCCCTCCTCTCTCCAATCATCACACACCCCTCCTCTCTCCAATCATCACACACGCCTCCTCTCTCCAATCATCACACACACCCCTCCTCTCTCCAATCATCACACACACGCCTCCTCTCTCCAATCATCACACACCCCTTCTCTCTCCAATCATCACACACGCCTCCTCTCTCCACACACCCCTCCTCTCTCCAATCATCACACACCCCTCCTCTCTCCAATCATCACACACCCCTCCTCTCCCCAATCATCACACACCCCTCCTCTCTCCAATCATCACACACCCCTCCTCTCTCCAATCATCACACACACACCTCCTCTCTCCAATCATCACACACGCCTCCTCTCTCCAATCATCACACACACCCCTCCTCTCTCCAATCATCACACACCCCTCCTCTCTCCAATCATCACACACCCCTCCTCTCTCCAATCATCACACACCCCTCCTCTCTCCAATCATTTGACAAGAATCGAAAAACAGGAGATACAGAAAACCAAGTGAGTAATACAAAGGCAAGAAGAAAGACAGACAGAGCGAAAGAAGAAGAAACAATGATAAAAACATCAGAAAGAAAGGAAGAATAGAAGGGGAGAGAAGTGAAGGGCCAGGACCCACACGAACAGAGAGGGGGGCGGGGGAGGAGATTGGGGGTTTGGGGGGCGTAGGGGCGGACAGCAGCGGGTTCCCCTGACGCCGGATGCATCAAGAAATGAGAGCAGCTCGCTGCACAACATGGGATCAACTGGCCCACCAACACCCCGCGCGCTCATGCATACATGCATGCACACATACCACGCGCATGCCACATACATACATACATACATACATACATACATGCATGCATGCATGTACATATACCACGCCCATGCCACATACATACATACATACATACATACATGCATACATGCATGCACACATACCACGCGCATGCCACATACATACATACATACATACATACATACATACATACATACATGCATGCATGCATGTACATATACCACGCCCATGCCACATACATACATACATACATACATACATACATACATACATACATACATACATACATACATACATACATACATGCATGCATGCATGTACATATACCACGCCCATGCCACATACATACATACATACGTGCAAACATGCCACATACATACATACATACATACATGCATATGCACGCATGCACTCGCATACACACAAACATGCACATACAGACATTTTTTTTTATTCATACGTTACAGACAGACAAACAGAAATGCACACGTACATTCATATATACATTCGTACATACACTTGCAGTTATACTGACATATAACCAACATATATAAGTTCGCCATTTCGTATAGGTTTACAATCAACGTATTTAAGATGAAATTAACTAAAACAAAACAACGTAAACATTGCAGATGGTCATCAAATTAAAACCACCATTGTATTTTCTCACGGACAGCGCTTTACAAAGGTCTTTCCTGAGTGTTCTTCAAAGCAGTTTGGATGAACACCTCAATAATGAAAGACAGTGAGTTCTCAAAGAGGCCAGGCCCCAATAGCTTGACGTCTGGTCACGTGTTACTACCTGTTATCTCCCTACTTCTTCCCTCAGTTACAATTCTAATCGTTAACGTTTCCTCTGCAAAGAAATGAATTATTTAGAATACTTTGTTTACAACCGTTTAATCTTGTGACACAAGCATGCAGGAACTCGTTCTTTCTTTCCTTCATGTGGGAGTTAAGCTTTTGAACAGCCCACGTGACTGGGACAACGAGAGACAGAGAGGGACAGAGAGAAACAGAGAGGGACAGAGACACAGAGACGGAGAGAGTGGGAGAGAGACAGACAGAGGATGAGTGGCGTTTTTTTTCTGGGAAGGAAATTAAAGACGGTTACCATACAGTGCTGTGTGACGTGGCGACACAACGAACAGTACACATCAACACAGCACTCAGTTTGACATGGCACTGCTTGATACCACATTGTACACTACAGTACACATCAACACAGCACTCAGTTTGACATGGCACTGCTTGATACCACATTGTACACGAACAGTACACATCAACACAGCACTCAGTTTGACATGGCACTGCTTGATACCACAGTGTACACTACAGTACACATCAACACAGCACTCAGTTTGACATGGCACTGCTTGATACCACATTGTACACGAACAGTACACATCAACACAGCACTCAGTTTGACATGGCAGTGCTTGATACCACATTGTACACTACAGTACACATCAACACAGCACTCAGTTTGACATGGCACTGCTTGATACCACATTGTACACTACAGTACACATCAACACAGCACTCAATCTGACATGGCAGTGCTTGATACCACATTGTACACTACAGTACACATCAACACAGCACTCAATCTGACATGGCAGTGCTTGATACCACAGTGTACACTACAGTACACATCAACACAGCACTCAGTTTGACATGGCACTGCTTGATACCACATTGTACACTACAGTACACATCAACACAGCACTCAGTTTGACATGGCACTGCTTGATACCACATTGTACACTACAGTACACATCAACACAGCACTCAGTTTGACATGGCACTGCTTGATACCACATTGTACACTACAGTACACACACACACACACACACACACACACACACACACACACACACACACACACACACACACACACACACTCAGAGAGAGAGAGCACATTTCAACAAAAACTCGTTACAGTTCATTACAACACAACACAACACAACACAACACAAACAACACAGTTTCATAATAATAATAAACACAACACAACATAAACAACACATCACAAACAACACAACACAACACTACACATCACAAACAACACAACACAACACTACACATCACAAACAACACAACACAACACAACACATCACAAACAACACAACACGACACAACACAACACAACACAAGTCACGCCTCTGTTCCATGCAGCCCAACAGACAGCTACAACTTGTTTTATTTCATTTTATTTTATTTTTCGTACCCCCACCCCCCACCCCTCCAAAAGTACAGCACGGCTGAGCGACCCGCCGATACAGCTCAGTGAGCAAGGGTGCCGGCCTACCCCCACCCTCCCCCCTTCTCCTCCCCCCTCCACCCATCCCCCTCTGTCCTCCCTTCCCCTCCCCTCCCCTCCCCCCCCCCAACCCGCCCTCCTGTCCCCGCCCCGTGCCGTGCCGTGCTGTGCCGTGCCGTGCCGTGCCGTGACGCCAGCTGCTGCAGGCGGTGAGGGAGGTACGTCACACGGCACAGGGGAAGGGGGGGGGGGTGAGGGGGGAGGAGGGAAGGAGGATCACCTGTGGCGGGAACAGTGACGGTGGCCACACTGCCTGCTGCTGTCACTGGGAACGGCAAGGTGGGAGCCAGAACACAGACTGGGTGGGACTGTCACTGGGAACGGCAAGGTGGGAGCCAGAACACTGGGTGGGACTGTCACTGGGAACGGCAAGGTGGGAGCCAGAACACAGACTGGGTGGGACTGTCACTGGGAACGGCAAGGTGGGAGCCAGAACACAGACTGGGTGGGACTGTCACTGGGAACGGCAAGGTGGGAGCCAGAACACAGACTGGGTGGGACTGTCACTGGGAACGTCAAGGTGGGAACCAGAACTCAGACTGGTTGGGACTGTCACTTGTCCTCACTGCAAGTTTTCTTCTTCACGTGTGTGTGACATTTTTCTGAAGCTGCACGTTCTGTTGTGTTCCCGGTCGGAAAGGCCTTCCTTTGCCATTGTTGTCATTGCTGTTTCACAGTCCTACTTCAGTGGAGTATTTCACTCACCGGGAGAGGAGACTTACAGAGACGTAGTCTGATCCAGTGGTTATCCTGGACGTGACTCATGGACAGCACAAAGTGGACACACAACTGACAGGAGACAGCCATCACATGGACAGCACACAGTGGACACACAACAGACTCTGACAGGAGACAGCCATCACATGGACAGCACACAGTGGACACACAACAGACTCTGACAGGAGACAGCCATCACATGGACAGCACACAGTGGACACACAACTAACAGGAGACAGCCATCACGTGGACAGCACACAGTGGACACACAACAGACTCTGACAGGAGACAGCCATCACATGGACAGCACACAGTGGACACATCACAGACTCTGACAGGAGACAGCCATCACATGGACAGCACACAGTGGACACACAACTGACAGGAGACAGCCATCACGTGGACAGCACACAGTGGACACACAACTAACAGGAGACAGCCATCACGTGGACAGCACACAGTGGACACACAACTAACAGGAGACAGCCATCTCATGGACAGCACACAGTGGACACACAACTGACAGGAGACAGCCATCTCATGGACAGCACAAAGTGGACACACAACAGACTCTGACAGGAGACAGCCATCACATGGACAGCACAAAGTGGACACACAACTGACAGGAGACAGCCATCACGTGGACAGCACACAGTGGACACACAACAGACTCTGACAGGAGACAGCCATCACATGGACAGCACACAGTGGACACATCACAGACTCTGACAGGAGACAGCCATCACATGGACAGCACACAGTGGACACACAACTAACAGGAGACAGCCATCACGTGGACAGCACACAGTGGACACACAACAGACTCTGACAGGAGACAGCCATCACATGGACAGCACACAGTGGACACATCACAGACTCTGACAGGAGACAGCCATCACATGGACAGCACACAGTGGACACACAACTAACAGGAGACAGCCATCACGTGGACAGCACACAGTGGACACACAACTAACAGGAGACAGCCATCACATGGACAGCACACAGTGGACACACAACTAACAGGAGACAGCCATCACATGGACAGCACACAGTGGACACACAACTAACAGGAGACAGCCATCACATGGACAGCACACAGTGGACACACAACAGACTCTGACAGGAGACAGCCATCACATGGACAGCACACAGTGGACACATCACAGACTCTGACAGGAGACAGCCATCACATGGACAGCACACAGTGGACACATCACAGACTCTGACAGGAGACAGCCACCACATGGACAGCACAAAGTGGACACATCACAGACTCTGACAGGAGACAGCCACCACATGGACAGCACACAGTGGACACACAACAGACTCTGACAGGAGACAGCCATCACATGGACAGCACACAGTGGACGCACAACTGACAGGAGACAGCCATCACATGGACAGCACACAGTGGACACACAACAGACTCTGACAGGAGACAGCCATCACATGGACAGCACACAGTGGACGCACAAGTGACAGGAGACAGCCATCACATGGACAGCACACAGTGGACACACAACTGACAGGAGACAGCCATCACATGGACAGCACACAGTGGACACACAACTAACAGGAGACAGCTATCACGTGGACAGCACACAGTGGACACACAACAGACTCTGACAGGAGACAGCCATCACATGGACAGCACACAGTAGACACATCACAAACTCTGACAGGAAACAGCCATCACATGGACAGTACACCCTCAGGTTTTTGTCAACACAAAACCGACTTTGGTCAGCTTCATGCGTAGATACTGTTTTTCAGTGTCTGCTATAACTTTTGGAACTTGTTCATTCTAAAATTATTTCACATACACACACAAAAAAAATATTTGAGTCGTTTTAAAGAGGACATGGCGTGGATTTAAGCTGAGTGTCCACATTTCCAGAAGTGACTGTCAGGGAGTGGAGCGGCAGACAGCCACGATGTGCATGACAGCTGACACACGTGGGAAGCATCACCACTGGCCCAGTGTGTGACCCTGCCTCCACTGACCGGCAGCACTGACCTGTCAAAGTGGAGCAACGTGTGGGGACATTTCACTGATGACCTGCACGTGACGTCATACCTGTCAACCAGTGCGGACAGCCACACAGCAGTCACCGTCACAGCTACGTGACGTCATACCTGTCAACCAGTGCGGACAGCCACAGCAGTCACCGTCACAGCTACGTGACGTCATACCTGTCAACCAGTGCAGACAGCCACACAGCAGTCACCGTCACAGCTACGTGACGTGTATGGTCGTGACGAAGAACAGTAACTGAAGACAGTCCACACTTCCTTCACCACGTCTGGTCTCTGTTACCCCCACTGCGTGCGGTAAGTCGGACCATTCTTTTCCGTTGGTAACTCTGAGAAATGTTCCAGTGTCTGCTGTTGAATACGTGTATGTAGGACAGACAGACAGACAGAGATAATAATAACGATAGCGATAACGATAATGTTTGAGGGAAGCACGAGTGACAGTGTACACCCAGCCCTCACGGTAAAGCGAAAAAAGAAGAAAAAATAATCGCACAGAGAGAGAGAGAGAGAGAGAGAGAGAGAGAGAGTGTGTGTCTGCGTACATCATGTGAAAGAGAGAGGGAAGGGAGAGAGAGAGAGAGAGTGTGTTTGTGTGTGTGTGTGTTTGCATGCAGGCGTGAAAAGCGCGCGGGAAAAAATACGCGTATGTTTGTAAGTAGGGTAGGTATGGGAAGTTGCGAACAGCATGTAATTGCGAACGATTCGTATACCGCTCCACTTCGAAGCATTCTTAACGGTTGCATTTCACAGTTCAACGTCTGCTTGACGGCCTTTTTCTAGTGTCTTAATGAATATCCGTTTACAATAACTAGTCAAAAATCAGCCATTTCTGGCTATTTCCACGCTTTTTCTTCTCTTCGTGCACCACTGCCGACCAAGGTTACAAACGTGCTATCAAAATCCTGAATCAAGGGAAGCAAGTTGTAGGACTGAACTTCGACTCGGTTTAAAATAGTTGATTTGATCGGATATGTTGAGTGAGTGCTGGGAAAATTTAAGGAAGCATGTTGGTGACATATCAGAACCTCAGTTTTGACAGTAATCAGCAAAATAGTATTGTTTGCAATTAGACTATAAGATATTTTGACGTTAGTCTATTTGCGAACGATGCTGCACAGTTACTGAGCACTCTCAACAGGGTGTGTTTGTGTTTGTGTGCGGTGTGTGTGTTTAAATGTCTGTGTGTGTGTTTGTGTGCATGTGTGATCAAAACCAACAAAACAACAGTCTGGTGCGATATTCCAATAATATGTTATGTTTAACTCACTCAGTACGGCCAGTCCTCTCTTCTCCTCTACACAGACCCCTCGGATGTCCAGTGGGTGTCTGAATGACCCAACATATAGCTTCCGTCGTCAGAATTGTGGTATTGTTTGTCAACATTCACCTCTTCAGTATAAGAGCCTTCCGCTTGCAATATTTTGATGGTGATAATTGGGGTGAAACGCTGTTAACGTCGTCTCTTTCGCCGTTCGTATGCAGAGAGTTAATGAGTGAAAGGCCTGCTTCTGTTTTAATTGTGTACATATACACAAAGCCATCGTTCACAATTAGACTTGGCCGTTCGCATTTACCCTCAGACACCCCTGCTATTTCGATAAAACGTTGAAAAGAATGAGCAGACGAACTTTTTTGGTGGTGCAACCAGTCGGAGAAAGCCTTAAAAAACAAAAGATGTACGTTTGTCTATCGTACGACATGTTATCTTTACAGTACACACGTTGAGCTGGTCGGCTTCGACTGGATCGTTCACAGTGAGGCATACTTACCCTATTATATGCCGAATTAGGTGCTGACAGTTAGGCATACCTAGCCTATTATATGCCGAATTAGGTGCTGACAGTTAGGCATACCTATCCTATTATATGCCGAATTAGGTGCTGACAGTTAGGCATACCTATCCTATTATATGTCGAATTAGGTGCGGACAGTTAGGCATACCTACCCTATTATATGCCGAAGTAGGTGTTGACAGTTAGGCATACCTATCCTATTATATGCCGAATTAGGTGCGGACAGTTAGGCATACCTATCCTATTATATGCCGAATTTGGTGCGGACAGTTAGGCATACCTATCCTATTATATGCCGAATTTGGTGCGGACAGTTAGGCATACCTATCCTATTATATGCCGAATTTGGTGCTGACAGTTAGGCATACCTACCCTATTATATGCCGAATTAGGTGCTGACAGTTAAGCATACCTACCCTATTATATGCCAAAATAGGTGCGGACAATATGCAACTGTGGTGTCTGACTGACCGGTCAGAAAGAAACAAACTGGAAGTTAAGGGAGAGACAGAAAGTTGAACAAGGTTTCAAGATTTAAGATTCAAGATTGTTTATTCATGTATAGGTCAAGGCCCCTTATGAAGGGGTATGTGAACATTATATTAGATAAACATTATTTAACGACATAATATGTCTACATGTGACACACTGTCAAACACTAAAATAGCTACACTGCACTCAGTTCACTCAGTTACAAGAGATAGAACAATCAACATTCTTATGAAGTAGCAATTTCTCGGAATTTGAAAGCTTTGTATAAAAACAAAGAGAAATTTCGAACAGCGTCAGAGGAGAGACGTTAGTAAGTTCAATTTAAACATTGTAGGCTGTCTAAAATATTTAGGCTTATTCTTCTCGAATATCCCTCAAAGCTGGACAAGAAAGAACTTGTGAATCTTTATGTAATGGGCAAATTAAATCACTGTCATTACATGTTCTTTATCTATAATGATGGACCGCTATTTCAGAAATGCCTAGTCTGAATCTCGTTGTTATATATTTTAAATGTCTATCCATATTTAACACTAGTAAGGTTTCAGGTCATACACATTAAAAACATTCTCATACAAACTGAATCTTTCACTGTTTTGGATATGGTCAGACCATTTCTGCCATCTACAATCAATCAGTCGCTGGCGCAAAACACAAATAAACACTCTAATGCAGCCGACACCTTGGTTTAACCAGACAAAACCAAAACAATACTCAAACAAACAGTGGCGTATGTTGGCTACCCAGTTCACTTTTCCTCTAGCATCTAAATCATACAACATGTTGTAAGCTGGACGGGGGCAGAGAGAGAGAGAGAGAGAGGCGAGGATGCAGGAAAAAAAGATGATAAGAAAGAGTGGTGGCCGGGAGGGGTACAAACAAGACAGGCACAGAGACTCCGGTCGACAGACAGCTAGACAGCCAGACAGACAGACAGCCAGACAGCCAAACAGACATACAGCCAGTCAGACAGCCAGACAGACAGACAGCCAAACAGACATACAGCCAGTCAGACAGCCAGACAGACAGACAGGCCCAGTCCATGTGTCAGCAGTCAAACCTTTCACACTGGTCCCTGAGGTGCTGTGTGTGCTGTCTGTCCCAGTTCTGACAATCGGCCTTCCTGAAGAAATGAACCACATGGAGAAAGAAATAACCCAACATGCTGGGTGGCATCATTCTGTCCTGTCACTCTCTGTGTGTTGACTTGTTTGCTGACTTTTTCCACGTTCATCTGTCTTCTCTGATCAGTGCCAAGAGAATGAATGGAGACAGAAAGGAATACAGCGCGCATTTTTGCATCGACGTGCGATCGTGTGTGTGTGTGTGTGTGTGTGTGTGTGTGTGTCCCTCCCTCTCCTCACCTATTCCTCTCTGTGTGTCTTTATCACAACCAATGTATTCTCACGCCTTCTCAAACTATTTACTGCCCCGATAATATAAAGTGTCAATGACTGTTGAATCCCAGCACGCGGCACCAGTTCTTTACACGACGTCAATTCACATGACTCACACCCACCAGTGCTCTACTGTCACACCCATCTCACTCAGCAGCAGACCTGTTGCCGTTGACCTCTAACCTGACCTGTTGGTGTTGACCTCTGACCTGACTTGTTCTCTGACCTGACCTGTTGGTGTTGTTCTCTGACCTGACCTGTTGGTGTTGTCCTCTGACCTGACCTGTTGGTGTTGACCTCTAACCTGACCTGTTGGTGTTGACCTCTGACCTGACTTGTTCTCTGACCTGACCTGTTGGTGATGTCCTCTGACCTGACCTGACCTGTTGGTGTTGTCCTCTGACCTGACCTGTTGGTGTTGTCCTCTGACCTGACCTGATCTGTTGGTGTTGCCCTCTGACCTGACCTGACCTGTTGGTGTTGTCCTCTGACCTGACCTGTTGGTGTTGTCCTCTGACCTGACCTGTTGGTGTTGTCCTCTGACCTGATCTGTAGACCTCTGACCTGTCGGGGTGTTGTCCATAGACGCGAGGCGCCATGCGAGACTCGAAGACGTCGTCCTTCTCCCCAGTGGTGGTGAAGCAGGAGCCGGCAGACCCTTCGGAGACAGACGGCTGCAGCAGTCCTAGGGGCAGCACGCCGCCCGGGAAGAGCAGCAGCCACAGCACGGCCCTGGAGCAGGCCATGGCGGTGGACCTGAGGGCGGCGCCCCCCCAGCGGGGGGCCGGGGGCCGGCCCTACGACAGCACGGAGGACCTGGTGGCGCAGATCGCGCGGCGGGTCCGGGAGGAGAGCGGGCTGGAACTGACGCCCGTCACGGGGCTGGGGCCGCTGGCCGACCTCAAGGCACCCCCACCGCCGCCCCCAGGCCTCCCGCCGCTTTTCGCCGGACCCTCCTCCGTGGAGAACGGCGGCAAGTCACGCGGCGAGTACGCCTGCGGGGAGTGCAGCTCGCGCTTCGACACGGCGCGTGACTACCGCGCGCACTGCCTGACCCACCAGGTGCTCAAGGCAGAGTCCATGCTCAGGTCGTCGCGGGGCGGCAGCCGGGAGAGGGAGGGGGTGCGAGGGGTGGAGGTGGAGGAGGAGGACCCCCCGGGGGCGGTGTACGGGGGCCTGTCGGCGGGCGGGGAGGCCGTGGTCAGCTTCACGTGCGAGGACTGCAACGCGCGCTTCAGCAGCCGCGACACGTATGCCATGCACATGCTGATCCGCGCCAAGAACGAGGCCTGCTTCCCCGCTCAGCCCCTCCTGGCGCCCTGCACCTCCCTCAGCACCAAGCCAGCCACAGACACCAGCCCCGACTCCTCCTCCACCCTGCCGCCTCTCTCCCCTGCACCTTCCTCCCACCTCCCCTCCGCCCTGCTCATGGGGGCCGCCCCTACCTCGGACCTGCAGCTGGAGGGGGGCGGGGCCAAGGGCGAGGGGGGCAAGAAGGGGGAGGGGGAGGGGGAGCGGCGCGGAGACATCCCCCCCTCCTTCCTCCACACGCTGGGCCTGGACCTGGGTCACGTGACGGGCTACGGCGCCGCCTGGTGGAGCAAGTACATGCCGTGGATGACGGGGCTGGGGGTTGGGGGGATGGTGGGGGCTGAGGGCGAGGGCCCCGCACTGCCCATGGTGTGCTACCTGTGCGGGGAGCTCTTCTCCAGCAGGGACGCCCTGGCTATGCACGTGCTCTTCCACACGCGGGACGTGCCCGCCTCCCTGGCTGACCCCGCCCCCTCCTGGAAGAAGCCCCGCCCCCACCTCCCCCCCTCCCTGCCCACCACCTCCTCCCCGGCCGCCGTCCTTACCCCCTCCTCCTCCTCCACCTCCTCCCCCAGCGCCCTGCTCCTAGGACACGCGGCGGCCCTCCGACAGCTGCAGCAGCGGGGTCACTACAACGGCCACAGCGGCCAGCTGGCCCCCACGTCGTCCCTGTCCCCCACAGAGGCCGTGGTGGCGTCAGCGGCGGCAGCAGCAGTGGCGGCCATCACACCTCCCCACAGCCAGGGGGCGCTGTGCAGAGGGCCGGGCAGGGCGGGCACCTCGCCCTTCACCGCCACCGCCAGGACCTCCACGGGCCGCGGACAGGAGGCGGTCTTCAGCCTGCCGCGCGACAAGGGCGGCGCCATTGACCAGGACCCCCCTCTCCACCTCTCCCCTCCTCAGCGCGGCGCCTCCGCCCCCATCCCCACCGCCACCCCCACCTCGCCCCCCCAGCCCGGGTCGGACGGCGACACCACCACCACCACCACGTTCAGGTCGGCCGCAGATACCAAGACCCTCGCCAATGCTCGGCCTCTGTCAGCAGATCACGTGGTGTTACGTCACCACAGACCCCTCTTCCTCCCTCCTTCGCCCGGCGCTGAACGACGTCACAGCGGGGAGCACGTGACGTCAGCGGGGTGGAGCTCCGACAAGGCCTCCGTCAAGGCGGACGGGGGGTGGCGCAGTGGTTCGGACACCTCCGTGCCGCACAGCTCGGCCTTCAACGTGTACCGCCTTCAGCGCCTCAAGAAGCTGCGCCTGGCCAAGGGCCCGTACAGAAGGCCCGGTGCCCGCGGCAGACCTCCCATGACCATCCTGGGCACGGTGGGACGGCGGCCTCTGGGCGGACAGCCCCCTGCACTGACCGCCTCTCTCCCCATCCCCTCCCACCCCTCTCCTGACCCCACCCCCACCCCGCTCCCCCACTCCCCCGCCCTGCCCCCCTCCTCCTCATCCTCCGGAAAGGTCGGCAGCATGCTGCAGCTGCTGACGTCACAGGGTCACGTGGTGAGCGC
>NC_134883.1:19377746-19385246 GCF_041734735.1 Babylonia areolata | reverse complement strand
CAGGGGAAAAGAGATACAGGAGAGAAAGAGAGGAAGAAGTGCAGTGTGTGTGTGTGTGTGTGTGTGTGTGTGTGTGTGTGTGTGTGTGTGTGTGTGTGTGTGCGCGCGCTACACTACACCACACTACACCACACTACACTATACCACACCACACTACACTACACCACACCACACCACACCACACTACACCACACCACAATACACTACACTTCATCACACCACACAACACCACACCACACTACACTACACGACACTACACTACACTACACCATACTACACTACACCACACCACAATACACCACACTACACTACACGACACTACACTACACCACAAAACACCACACCACACTTCACTACACTACACTACACGACACTACACTACACCATACTACACTACACCACAATACACCACACTACACTACACTACACTGCACTACACCACACTACACTACTCAACACCACGCTACACCACACCATACTACACTACACTACACTACACTACACCACACTACACTACACCACACTACACAACGCTACGCCAAAATCTACTCTACTCTATTGCACTATAGGCCTAAAACACAACCAGAAGGAGAAGAGGGCAATTGTGATGACTGTCACACTTGGTCAACTACTGACACCGTCCTTTTCATGTATAGTACACAACACACACACACACACACACACACACACACACACATATTATTCACCAACTGACAAAACAAGGCATTAAAATAACTTTCTGTTGGGCACCGTCGCACTGTGGAATATCTTCAAATGAGTGGGTAGACCAAGCAGCTAGAAGAGCAGCACGTAATTTCGAAGGCGCAATACAACTTGACATCCAGTTAGATCTGCATGAATGCATTAGTTGTATAGAAAATGTATCTAGAAATCGATTTCAGAAATTACTTATAGATTCAAATAATCAGTATTACCACTGTTGTGTAAACACAAAGAATGCAGCTAATCCCAAACATTTTCTAAATTCGACACCAGCAGCACATTCAAGATAAATTACAAGTCTAATGTATATAATTCGTTCAAATGCCTTTCGTACAAAATTTTCTAAAAAATATAAAATGTATATGCGGTAAGCAAATAACAGTAAGCCATCTACTCATTCATTGTCCGAGCATAAGACCGTTAATTCCAAAAGATGTAGTTGATGACTTTTCTTCCAATATTTCATTAGCCACTGAAAAGATTTTGAATGATTATTCATTGCTTAGAATGTTTTCAGAAATTTTAAACTCCAGTCCAGTTGGTATCCTCCTTTGATGTATTATAATTAATGTTGTTATTTATATTTACATTGTTGTAAGTTAATACTTGTTGATATGCATATACATATTCTCCCTCCCATGACACCTCATTCAATACACACCACAATCTCTTTAGACTTTTACTTATAATAATATACCTTTCCTCTGATACATAACATGAACACTTTTTTTACACTAATATTCACATGCACTCCCTTTCCTTTATCCACTACTTTACTCCTTTTCGTCTAAAAACACTTATAGTGAATAGACGTTAAACTGAAGATAAAACACACACACACACACACACACACACACACACACACACACACACACACACGTGCGCGGGCACACACACACACAGAAGGACAGACAGAGAGGCATGATAAATAATGAACAACAAGCCGATCGACCTCTCTCCGCTATAACTTCAGCTTACTCACATCCCCATCAAATATGTATGCTGCTTCTACCGACATACCCACCCCAACAGCACCACCACCACACCACCTCTACCTCCACCACCACTACCACACATCTCACATCACACCACCACCACTACCACCACCACCACACCACCACCACCATATCACCACCACCACCATATCACCACCACCACCACTACCATATCATCACCACCACCACCACCACCATATCACCACCACCACTACGATATCGTCACAACAACCACTACCATCTACACAACTCCACAACCACAACTAACACCATTACTCTCCTTTATTTTTACTTTATTTCTTAAAACTGAGTGTATTGCCCACAGTCACAATAAACCCGAGGAACAGATGTCATCCGGCTTTCTCAGAACAGTCACCCTTTGAGAAAGGCCCTTTACAGTGTGTGTGTGTGTGTGGGGGGGGGGGGGGGTGTACTGATTTCACCATGTGTCCCTGTCTGTCTGTGCCTGCCTGCCTGCCTGCCTTTCTGTCACACAACACTCCTTTCTTTATTTACATCATACAGCATCCGTTTCTTTATTTACATCACACAACAACCGTTTCTTTACATCACACAACACCTGTTTCTTTCTTTACATCACACAACACCTGTTTCTTTCTTTACATCACACAACACTCCTTTCTTTATATACATCACACAACACCCGTTTCTTTACATCACACAACACCTGTTTCTTTATTTACATCACACAACACTCCTTTCTTTATTTACATCACACACCTTCACTTTATTTTCATCACACACCACCACTTTCTTATCTACATCACACACCACCACTTTCTTTATCTACATCCCACACCACCACTTTCTTTATCTACATCACACATCACCACTTTCTTTATCTACATCACACACCACCACTTTATTTTCATCCCACACCACCACTTTCTTTATCTTCATCCCACACCACCACTTTCTTTATCTACATCCCACACCACCACTTTCTTTATCTTCATCCCACACCACCACTTTCTTTATCTACATCCCACACCCCCACTTTATTTTCATCACACACCACCACTTTCTTTATCTACATCACACACCACCACTTTCTTTATCTTCATCCCACACCACCACTTTCTTTATCTTTATCCCACACCACTACTTTCTTTATCTACATCCCACACCACCACTTTCTTTATCTACATCACACACCACCACTTTCTTTATCTACATCACACACCACCACTTTCTTTATCTACATCACACACCACCACTTTCTTTATCTTCATCCCACACCACCACTTTCTTTATCTACATCCCACACCACCACTTTCTTTATCTTCATCCCACACCACCACTTTCTTTATCTTCATCCCACACCACCACTTTCTTTATCTTTATCCCACACCACCACTTTCTTTATCTTCATCCCACACCACCACTTTATTTATCTTCATCCTACACCACCACTTTCTTTATCTTTATCCCACACCACCACTTTCTTTATCTTCATCCCACACCACCACTTTATTTATCTTCATCCTACACCACCATTTTCTTTATCTTCATCCCACACCACCACTTTCTTTATCTTCATCCCACACCACCACTTTCTTTATCTTCATCCCACACCACCACTTTCTTTATCTTCATCCCACACCACCATTTTCTTTATCTTCATCCCACACCACCACTTTCTTTATCTTTATCCCACACCACCACTTTATTTATCTTCATCCCACACCACCACTTTCTTTATCTACATCCCACACCACCACTTTCTTTATCTTCATCCCACACCACCACTTTCTTTATCTACATCACACAACAACCGAGACCCCCTCCCTTTCCCCCCGCCCCACCCCCTCCTCCTTCCCCAGTTGTGAATTATTGAACGGCGTCACCTTCCCCCTCTCCCTCCCCATGAATAATTTAGCGGCCAGCTCGGCTTGCCTGTACAGCGGGAAATAAGATCTCATTTATATTGGATTTTTTATTTTTTTTTATTCCAATATAGTTTCGTTAGTTTGTCTGAAAGAGATGACCGATCCACTGCTGGTGGCTAAAGCTCAGAATCACCATGCATTATCTGCGTGGATTCTGACGGGGGGTTGGCAGCTGACAGGTACACACAGGATGTAGTGTGCTGTGTGGGGAACTGACAGGTAGACACAGGATGTAGTGTGCTGTGTGGGGAACTGACACAGAATGTAGTGTGCTGTGTGGGGAACTGACACAGGATGTAGTGTGCTGTGTGGGGAACTGACACAGGATGTAGTGTGCTGTGTGGGGAACTGACAGGTAGACACAGGATGTAGTGTGCTGTGTGGGGAACTGACAGGTAGACACAGGATGTAGTGTGCTGTGTGGGGAACTGACACAGAATGTAGTGTGCTATGTGGGGAACTGACAGGTAGACACAGGATGCAGTGTGCTGTGTGGGGAACTGACAGGTAGACACAGGATGTAGTGTGCTGTGTGGGGAACTGACAGGTAGACACAGGATGTAGTGTGCTGTGTGGGGAACTGACACAGGATGTAGTGTGCTGTGTGGGGAACTGACACAGAATGCAGTGTGCTGTGTGGGGAACTGACAGGTAGACACAGCATGTAGTGTGCTGTGTGGGGAACTGACAGGTAGACAGGATATAGTGTGCTGTGTGGGGAACTGACAGGTAGACACAGAATGTAGTGTGCTGTGTGGGGAACTGACAGGTAGACACAGAATGTAGTGTGCTGTGTGGGGAACTGACAGGTAGACACAGAATGTAGTGTGCTGTGTGGGGAACTGACAGGTAGACACAGAATGTAGTGTGCTGTGTGGGGAACTGACACAGGATGTAGTGTGCTGTGTGGGGAACTGACACAGGATGTAGTGTGCTGTGTGGGGAACTGACACAGAATGCAGTGTGCTGTGTGGGGAACTGACAGGTAGACACAGGATGTAGTGTGCTGTGTGGGGAACTGACAGGTAGACACAGAATGTAGTGTGCTGTGTGGGGAACTGACAGGTAGACACAGGATGTAGTGTGCTGTGTGGGGAACTGACAGGTAGACACAGCATGCAGTGTGCTGTGTGGGGAACTGACAGGTAGACACAGGATGTAGTGTGCTGTGTTGGGAACTGACAGGTAGACACAGGATGTAGTGTTCTGTGTTGGGAACTGACACAGGATGTAGGGTGCTGTGTGGGGAACTGACAGGTAGACACAGGATGTAGTGTGCTGTGTGTGGAACTGACACAGGATGTAGGGTGCTGTGTGGGGAACTGACAGGTAGACACAGGATGTAGTGTGCTGTGTGGGGAACTGACAGGTAGACACAGGATGTAGTGTGCTGTGTGGGGACTGACAGGTAGACACAGGATGTAGTGTGCTGTGTGGGGAACTGACAGGTAGACACAGCATGTAGTGTGCTGTGTGAGGAACTGACAGGTAGACAGGATATCGTGTGCTGTGTGGGGAACTGACAGACACAGAATGTAGTGTGCTGTGTGGGGAACTGACAGGTAGACACAGAATGTAGTGTGCTGTGTGTGGAACTGACAGGTAGACACAGAATGTAGTGTGCTGTGTGGGGAACTGACAGGTAGACACAGCATGCAGTGTGCTGTGTGGGGAACTGACAGGTAGACACAGAATGTAGTGTGCTGTGTGGGGAACTGACAGGTAGACACAGGATGTAGTGTGCTGTGTGGGGGAAGGGGAGGGGAGAGTAGATTGATGAGTAATGCATCAGTTATCACGACATGGTCAATGTCTTATCGTCGTCACGGAGTAGATCAGAAACGATTTGTTCTCAACTGAATGTACTGCACTGACTTCGTCACCACAATTGTTGTTTTCATTCTTCTCATTGTTACAAGTGTGACATCTACCTCCAACAATATTCAACACTCTATGAATGCCAGTGGGTTTCCATCCATTGTCAACATTTCAAGAGACGCCGGTCACACTTGACAATGATTTATAGAATCACGTCTTGTCTCCCCATAAAGGAAATCACGTGATTTTTTTTCTCTCTCTCTCTTTGTCTTTTGTACTGACGCCCAGGACATTGCTGCCCCCCCCCTCCCCCACGCCCCCGCAGCAATGTAGGAACACCGCTCCAGTGTCTTGTGTCTATGACGGCACTGCCCACCCCCCACTGTTCATCCCACAGAGAGGCTGCCCTGAAACAGCAACTGTCTTCAAGACAACATGTCCACGGTTATGTTATGGGGCATTACAGTCCTTTGGAGACACACAGCAAAATAGGTTTTACTCCCTGTGAAAGAGAGAAGGAGGGGGTGGGGGGAGGAAGACATAGAGAGATGGGGGGAGGGGGAGAGAGAGAGAGAAGGGGGAGGGGGGCACAATGAATAATGGACAGGCCGCACTATCGACCTCTGTCAATACCTTCTGCTTACTCACCCAGCATCAAATATGTATATGCCTCCACCACCACCACCACCACCACAACCACCCCCACACCCACCACCACCCTTAACCCCAACAACCACCACCACCCAACCACCACCACCACCCCAACCACCACCACTCAACCCCCAACCACCACCACCCCACCACCCAACCCCCCAAACCTCCAACCACCACCACCCCAACCACCACCACAACCACCACCCAACCACCACCATCCCCACCACCACCACACACACACCCCACCACCCAACCACCACCACCACCCAACCATCACCACCACCACATCCACCACCATTACCACAACCACCACCACCACCCAGCCCCCCCAAACCACCACCACTACCACCCAGCCCCCCCAAACCACCACCACCATAACCACAACCACCACCACCACCACCCAGCCCCCAACCACCTCCACCACCTGTCCCTCACCGCTGTCCCCAGTCTGTAGGTTGCTGCATCTAACCAGACTGAAGAGATATCTTGCTTTCTGTTGACTTTCTGACTGTCTGTCTGCTCTCTATGCCTTTCTTGTGTGTGTGTGTGTGTGTGTGTGTGTGTGTGTGTGTGTGTGTGTGTGTGTCTGTCTGTCTGTCTGTCTGTCTGTCTGTCTCTATCTGTGTGTGTGTGTCTGTCTGTCTGTCTGTCCGTCTCTATCTCTCTCTCTCTCTCTGTGTGTGTGTGTGTGTGTGTGTGTGTGTGTGTGTGGCTGTCTGTCTGTCTCTATCTGAGTGTGTGTGTGTGCGTGTGGTGCGTGTGTGAGTGTGTGCATGTGTGCGTATGTGTCTGAGAGAGAGAGAAAAAACGCTTTGACACTTTAATGTCATTGACCTTGATGTCCTTATGACTTTCAATCTATAACAAACCATTATAATAAACGAATGAAATGGTGAAATCAAAATTAATAATGAAACAAAACAAAATTCCTTCTTTGAAGAAAAAAAGATACTAACCATCAGGCCACCCAACACATAATAAATCTGTTCATTCATCTATCAATGCACCATGCAGGATATTCCAGCACTAGCTACAGGATAAAAATTGTAAAGCCAATCTGACCCATGTAGTTATGCTTGTTGTGATTTTGCCTTATCTTCATAGCTTCTGATATAAATTTTGCCAACGAGATTATCACCTCGTGATATTCTGATGTTAACATTCTAAAGAGATCCTTTCTGTTTATAAATTCTTTTAAAAAAACAAAAAAACAAACACATATTTACTTCTAAAATCATCACATGATTCACAATCAAACATAAAATGAAATTCATCATTGACTGTGGAGTTACACAAAGGACGCGAAGAATTTGTGGACGTACCTGGCATAAACCATTTTTGACTCACTTGTGTAAACAAAGTGAGTCTATGTTTTAACCCGGTGTTCGGTTGTCTATGTG
>NC_134883.1:19360246-19367746 GCF_041734735.1 Babylonia areolata | reverse complement strand
AGCAGGTAGAGAGATGGGTGGAACACTACCAGGAGCTCTATTCAAGAGAGAACATTGTCGCAGACGCTGCAGCGGAAAGCACAGCCAACCTCCCTGTCATGGAAGAACACGACATCCCGCCCTCTGAAGAGGAACTCAGCAAGGCCATCGACTCCCTCGCCTGTGGCAAAGCTCCAGGAAAAGATTGCATCCCACCTGAAGTCATCAAGGCTAGAAAAAGGGCCGTGCTACTCCACCACCTGCACCAGCTGCTTCTGCAGTGCTGGGAAGAAGGGACTGTGCCCCAGGAGATGTGTGACGCCAACCTCATCACTCTGTACAAGAACAAGGGTGATCGCAGCGACTGCAACAACTACCGCGGAATCTCCCTCCTCAGTATCGTTGGGAAAGCCTTTGCCCGTGTAGTCCTGAGCAGACTGCAGCTACTTGCTGAACGCGTATACCTGAAGCACAGTGTGAATTCAGAGTTGGAAAATCAACAATCGACATGGTCTTCTCCTTGCGACAGCTACAGGAGAAATGCCAGGAGCAGAGACGGCTACTGTACGTCGCATGCATCGACCTGACCAAGGCCTTCAACCTGGTCAGCAGAAAAGGCCTCTTCACATTGCTACAGAAGTTTGGATGTTCCCCCAAGCTCCTGAGGATGATCACGTTTTTTCATGAAGACATGCAGGGCATCGTTCAGCACGATGGATCTTCCTCTGACCCAATCCCAATCAAGAGCGGGGTGAAGCAAGGCTGTGTGCTGGCCCCAACACTCTTCGGCGTCTTCTTCTCGCTGCTGCTGTCCTATGCCTTCAGCCAGTCGGAGGACGGAGTGTATCTCTACACCAGAAGCGATGGCAGTCTTTTCAACCTGGCCCGCCTTCATGCTGAAACCAAAGTGCGACAGGTATGACACTGACACACAGGGAGAGGACTGATGGGTATTACTGACACTGACACACAGGGACAGGACTGATGGGTATTACTGACACTGACACACAGGGACAGGACTGATGGGTATTACTGACACTGACACACAGGGACAGGACTGATGGGTATTACTGACACACAGGGAGAGGACTGATGGGTATTACTGACACTGACACACAGGGAGAGGACTGATGGGTATTACTGACACTGACACACAGGGACAGGACTGATGGGTATTACTGACACTGACATACATGAAGAGGACTGATGGGTATTACTGACACTGACACACATGAAGAGGACTGATGGGTATTACTGACACTGACACACATGAAGAGGACTGATGGGTATTACTGACACTGACACACATGAAGAGGACTGATGGGTATTACTGACACTGACACACATGAAGAGGACTGATGGGTATTACTGACACTGACACACATGAAGAGGACTGATGGGTATTACTGACATTGATTCCTCTCTCACCAACCCTGTCTGTCTCTCCCCCCTCTTCCTCCTCCTTCCTTCACCCATTTTACCTGTCTCCCTCTGCCTCTCTCTCTCTCTCGCTCTCTGTCTGTCTGTCTGTCTCTCTCTCTCTGTCTGTCTCTCTCTCTCTCGTTCTCTGTCTGTCTGTCTGTCTCTCTCTCTCTCTCGCTCCTTGAATTTATTCCTTGAATAAAAACGTTTTGAGTTCTGAGTTCTGAGTTCTCTGTCTGTCTGTCTGTCTCTCTCTCTCTCTCGCTCTCTGTCTGTCTGTCTGTCTGTCTCTCGCTCCCTGTCTGTCTGTCTCTGTCTCTCTCTGTCTGTCTGTCTCTCTCTCTCTCTCTCTCTCTCTCTCTCTCTCTCTCTTTCACTACTGCTGTGCATGTGTGACAATCTGGAGGAACTATCTTGGCAAAGACTGATTGGTTGTTAAGGCGGACATTGAGAGAAACAAACATTCTGGCAGGGAACACAGAGCGAGAGGTACGGAGAGTGAGAGAGAGGGGGGGGGGGGTGGAGGGAAGAGGTGGGAGAGAGAGAGAGGGGGGGGAGGGAAGAGGTGGGAGAGAGAGAGGGGGTGGTGGTGGGAAGAGGTGGGAGAGAGAGGGGTGGTGGTGGTGGGAAGAGGTGGGAGAGAGAGAGGGGGTGGTGGTGGAGGGAAGAAGTGGGAGAGAGGGTGGTGGTGGTGGGAGGGGGTGGGAGAGAGAGAGGAGGGCGGGGAGAAGAGATGGACAGAGAGGGGGGAGGGGGCTGGGGATGGGGGCGGGGGAGGGGGGCAAAGATCTTGTGAGAGTTTCCTTCATCAAAGTTTCAAAGCCAAGATTGCAGATAATGGGGAGATAAACGGGAAGACATTACCACCACCACCACCACCACCACCACCACCACCACCACCACCATCAGCACTCCCTCAACAAGGGGGATGTCCCCAGCTGACAGACTGCACTGCACACAGCACGGCACACAACAGCAGCAGGAGCTACTCGAGAAGACGACGACGACGACGACGATAACAATGATGAAGACAATGACGATGATGACGATAATGATGATTAAGATTGTGTACATGTTTAACGAAACCGATGACACACATGAAGAATAGTTTGATTCATTCATTCATTCATTCATTCATTGATTCATTGATTGGTTGGTCGGTCGGTTGGTTGGTTGATTGATTGATTGATTGATTGATTGATTGATTAATCGGTTGGTTGACGGGTGGAAAACCGATATACATATATTGATTGATTGATTATTTGATTGATTATTTGATTGATTGGTTGACTGGTTGGTTGGTTTATAGGTTGACGGGTGGAAAACCAGAGGGCGGGGTGAAGGTGCACACAACACTCAGCACAACAAAAGGGAAGCATTTTTCCACAGGAATTCTGGCATCATTTGTCTGACAATGACATCTGTCTCCCTGCCTCTGCTGATTCTCTCTGTCTCTCTGTCTCTGTTTGAAGATTAATTAACTCTCTCCATACGAATTGCGAAAGAGACGACGTTAACAGCGTTTCATCACAATTACCATCATCAAAATATTGCAAGCGGAACGCTCTTATACTGAAGAGGTGAATGTTGACAAAGAATACCACAATTCTGACGACGGAAGCTAAAGGTTGGGTCATTCAGACACCCACTGGACATCCGAGGGGTCTGTGTAGAGGAGAAGAGAGGACTGGCCGTACTGAGTGAGTTAACCGAACGATCGTTTTAACATGATAGAAACATAATGCAGAATAAAATATAAGATCCATAACTCAATTTAGATTGGTAAATAACCAAAAAAGAGGCTCAGCTGCAAAGTTGGATGGTCATATGTTCGAATTACTTAGTATTATGCATGAGTAATATGGAATATGTTGTATTAATGTCGTGGGTGTGAATGTATGAGTGTTTATGCGTTTATAAATATGTACTTGTTTGCTTGTTATTTCCCCTTATTTTTCGTTTTGCTTTTTCTTTTCGTCGTTTGCTAAAATAAGCTGAATAATCTCCATTGGCACTTGAGCTGTAAAACGCTATTTGCCAATAAAAAAATTTGTCATTGTCATTGTCTGTCTCTGTTTCTCTCTCTGTCTCTCTCCGTGTCTCTGTCTCTCTCTGTGTATCTGTCTCTCTCTCTGTGTCTCTCTATGTGTCTCTCTGTCTCTCTCTATCTCTCTGTCTCTGTCTCTCTGTCTCTCTCTGTCTCTGTCTCTCTGTCTCTGTCTCTGTCTCTCTCTCTCTCTCTCTCTCTCTCTCTCTCGCACACACACACACACACACACCCACACACACACACACACACACACACACACACACACACACATCCATATATCTATCTACCTACCTATATATGTGAGTACAATATTCTTCAGGTAGAATGAGAGCAGTCGCTAAGTTGGGGGGAGGGGTCAGTTGAGAGAGAGAGATAGAGATTGAGGCGGAGGGGGGGGGCAGAGAGAGAGAGAGACAGAGAGAGAGAGAGAGAGAGACAGAGGTAGCCTGATAGAGACAGAGATAGAGAGGGACAGAGAGAGTTAAGTTGGGGGGAGGGGGATCAGTTGAAAGACAGGGACAGACAGAGACAGGGACAGACAGAGAGACGGGGACAGACAGAGACAGGGACAGACAGAGACAGGGACAGACAGAGAGAGTGAGAGACAGGGACAGACAGAGACAGGGACAGACAGAGAGACAGGGACAGACAGAGACAGGGACAGACAGAGAGACAGGGACAGACAGAGACAGGGACAGACAGAGAGACAGGGACAGACAGAGACAGGGACAGACAGAGAGACAGGGACAGACAGAGACAGGGACAGACAGAGAGACAGGGACAAACAGAGAGAAGGGACAGACAGAGAGACAGGGACAGACAGAGAGAGTGAGAGACAGGGACAGACAGAGACAGGGACAGACAGAGACAGGGACAGACAGAGAGACAGGGACAGACAGAGACAGGGACAGACAGAGAGACAGGGACAGACAGAGACAGGGACAGACAGAGAGACAGGGACAGACAGAGACATGGACAGACAGAGAGACAGGGACAGACAGAAACAGGGACAGACAGAGACAGGGACAGACAGAGAGACAGGGACAGACAGAGACAGGGACAAACAGAGTGGGAGACAAGGACAGACGGAGACAGGGACAGACGGAGACAGGGACAGACAGAGACAGGGACAGACAGAGTGAGAGACCGGGACAGACAGAGACAGGGACAGACAGAGTGAGAGACAGGGACAGACAGAGAGAGTGGGAGACAGGGACTCTATAATAATGCTGTCCCCCCCCCCCACACACACACACACACACCCACCCCCCACCCACCCAAAAAAAAGTCTGCTAATGACGAATGCTACCAACAGACTATCTACAAGCTGACTGCTGATTTACTGACTTCACAATCAGAACATGTGCAGGTCATACCAAGACGTTTTGAGAACAAGAGAGAAAGCAGCAAGTCAGACCAAGACTCTCTGACAACAACAAGACAGAAAGCAGCAAGTCAGACCAAGACTCTCTGACAACAACAACAACAAGACAGAAAGCAGCAAGTCAGACCAAGACTCTCTGACAACAAGACAGCAAGCAGCAAGTCAGACCAAGACTCTCTGACAACAACAACAAGACAGAAAGCAGCAAGTCAGACCAAGACTCTCTGACAACAAGACAGAAAGCAGCAAGTCAGACGAAGACTCTCTGACAACAACAACAAGACAGCAAGCAGCAAGTCAGACCAAGACTCTCTGACAACAACAACAAGACAGCAAGCAGCAAGTCAGACCAAGACTCTCTGACAACAACAACAAGACAGCAAGCAGCAAGTCAGACCAAGACTCTCTGACAACAACAACAAGACAGCAAGCAGCAAGTCAGACCAAGACTCTCTGACAACAACAACAAGACAGCAAGCAGCAAGTCAGACCAAGACTCTCTGACAACAACAACAAGACAGCAAGCAGCAAGTCAGACCAAGAGTCTCTGACAACAACAACAACAAGACAGAAAGCAGCAAGTCAGACCAAGACTCTCTGACAACAAGACAGCAAGCAGCAAGTCAGACCAAGACTCTCTGACAACAACAACAAGACAGAAAGCAGCAAGTCAGACCAAGACTCTCTGACAACAACAAGACAGAAAGCAGCAAGTCAGACCAAGACTCTCTGACAACAAGACAGCAAGCAGCAAGTCAGACCAAGACTCTCTGACAACAAGACAGCAAGCAGCAAGTCAGACCAAGACTCTCTGACAACAACAACAAGACAGAAAGCAGCAAGTCAGACCAAGACTCTCTGACAACAACAAGACAGAAAGCAGCAAGTCAGACCAAGACTCTCTGACAACAACAAGACAGAAAGCAGCAAGTCAGACCAAGACTCTCTGACAACAACAACAAGACAGAAAGCAGCAAGTCAGACCAAGACTCTCTGACAACAACAACAAGACAGAAAGCAGCAAGTCAGACCAAGACTCTCTGACAACAAGACAGAAAGCAGCAAGTCAGACCAAGACTCTCTGACAACAAGACAGAAAGCAGCAAGTCAGACCAAGACTCTCTGACAACAACAAGACAGAAAGCAGCAAGTCAGACCAAGACTCTCTGACAACAACAACAAGACAGAAAGCAGCAAGTCAGACCAAGACTCTCTGACAACAAGACAGAAAGCAGCAAGTCAGACCAAGACTCTCTGACAACAAGAAGACAGAAAGCAGCAAGTCAGACCAAGACTCTCTGACAACAAGACAGAAAGCAGCAAGTCAGACCAAGACTCTCTGACAATAACAACAACAAGACAGAAAGCAGCAAGTCAGACCAAGACTCTCTGACAACAACAAGACAGAAAGCAGCAAGTCAGACCAAGACTCTCTGACAACAAGACAGAAAGCAGCAAGTCAGACCAAGACTCTCTGACAACAAGACAGAAAGCAGCAAGTCAGACCAAGACTCTCTGACAACAAGACAGCAAGCAGCAAGTCAGACCAAGACTCTCTGACAACAAGACAGAAAGCAGCAAGTCAGACCAAGACTCTCTGACAACAACAACAAGACAGAAAGCAGCAAGTCAGACCAAGACTCTCTGACAACAAGACAGAAAGCAGCAAGTCAGACCAAGACTCTCTGACAACAAGAAGACAGAAAGCAGCAAGTCAGACCAAGACTCTCTGACAACAACAACAACAAGACAGAAAGCAGCAAGTCAGACCAAGACTCTCTGACAACAACAACAAGACAGAAAGCAGCAAGTCAGACCAAGACTCTCTGACAATAACAAGACAGAAAGCAGCAAGTCAGACCAAGACTCTCTGACAATAACAAGACAGAAAGCAGCAAGTCAGACCAAGACTCTCTGACAATAACAAGACAGAAAGCAGCAAGTCAGACCAAGACTCTCTGACAATAACAAGACAGAAAGCAGCAAGTCAGACCAAGCCTCTCTGACAACAAGACAGAAAGCAGCAAGTCAGACCAAGACTCTCTGACAACAACAAGACAGAAAGCAGCAAGTCAGACCAAGACTCTCTGACAACAAGACAGAAAGCAGCAAGTCAGACCAAGACTCTCTGACAACAAGACAGAAAGCAGCAAGTCAGACCAAGACTCTCTGACAACAACAACAAGACAGAAAGCAGCAAGTCAGACCAAGCCTCTCTGACAACAAGACAGAAAGCAGCAAGTCAGACCAAGCCTCTCTGACAACAAGACAGAAAGCAGCAAGTCAGACCAAGACTCTCTGACAACAAGACAGAAAGCAGCAAGTCAGACCAAGACTCTCTGACAACAAGACAGAAAGCAGCAAGTCAGACCAAGACTCTCTGACAACAAGACAGAAAGCAGCAAGTCAGACCAAGACTCTCTGACAACAACAACAAGACAGAAAGCAGCAAGTCAGACCAAGACTCTCTGACAACAACAAGACAGAAAGCAGCAAGTCAGACCAAGACTCTCTGACAACAAGACAGAAAGCAGCAAGTCAGACCAAGACTCTCTGACAACAACAAGACAGAAAGCAGCAAGTCAGACCAAGACTCTCTGACAACAAGACAGAAAGCAGCAAGTCAGACCAAGCCTCTCTGACAACAACAACAACAAGATAGAAA
>NC_134883.1:19342746-19355246 GCF_041734735.1 Babylonia areolata | reverse complement strand
TCAGTTAATATCATTTGATTCATGTATAAAAGGAAATCATAAATGAATATTCCGAACATCACAGAAACTGCCTACAATACACAATGTAAGGGCAAGCCCATACGTGCATGACTTTCTCACCATGTTTCTCACTTGCAATAAACACAAACAAGATTATGAAACGATTTTTCATGACAAACATTTATTGTTGTGTGTAAAAAAAAATATCAAAGCACTGTCATTCTCAATTTTCTCTCACTTAATAGACACACACACACACACACACACACACACACACACACACACACACACACACACACACACACACACACACACACACAGCCCACATAAATCCAAGGCTACTCAAACTATCCACTCATCCATACCTCAGAACGTGGTACATCGTTACAAGAAAAAAAGCACACAACTCAAAACCAATGGCAGTGACAGTCTGCTGTTTACAGGAACAAACTGAATACGTTTGCATTGCTGGTCAGTATAGATTGTTTAGTACACATTTCAAATACATAGCACAATTATATATATACAGCCAAGAGAGAAAATTATAGTACATCTGTGATTAGAGCACCTCACACGGGCAAACTGTCAGACTTCAGTCGTCATCATCCAGCTGTGTCAGGCAAGTCACTTCATTCTGATACATCAACATATACCAGCAACTACTTTTCATATCAATATATATCTTGCAACATATACCCTGCAGCCTTTCACTTCAACATATACCCTGCAGCCTTTCACGTCAACATAAACCCTGCAGCCTTTCATGTCAACATAAACCCTGCAGCCTTTCACGTCAACATATACCCTGCAGCCTTTCATGTCAACATACACCCTGCAGTCTTTCATGTCAACATATACCACTTTCATGTCAACATATACCCTGCAGCCTTTCATGTCAACATACACCCTGCAGCCTTTCATGTCAACATATACCACTTTCATGTCAACACATACCCTGCAGCCTTTCATGTCAACCTACACCTTGCAGCCTTTCATGTCAACACATACCCTGCAGCCATTCATGTCAACATACACCCTGCAGCCTTTCATGTCAACATAAACCACTTTCATGTCAACACATACCCTGCGGCCTTTCATGTCAACATACACCCTGCAGCCTTTCATGTCAACATACACCCTGCAGCCTTTCATGTCAACATATACCACTTTCATGTCAACACATACCCTGCAGCCTTTCATGTCAACATACACCCTGCAGCCTTTCATGTCAACATAAGCCACTTTCATGTCAACACATACCCTGCGGCCTTTCATGTCAACATAAACCCTGCAGCCTTTCATGTCAACATACACCCTGCAGCCTTTCATGTCAACATAAACCCTGCAGCCTTTCATGTCGACACACACACCCTGCAGCCTTTCATGTCAACATAAACCCTGCAGCCTTTCATGTCAACACACACCCTGCAGCCTTTCATGTCAACATACACCCTGCAGCCTTTCATGTCAACATAAACCCTGCAGCCTTTCATGTCAACATAAGCCACTTTCATGTCAACACATACCCTGCGGCCTTTCATGTCAACATAAACCCTGCAGCCTTTCATGTCAACATACACCCTGCAGCCTTTCATGTCAACATAAACCCTGCAGCCTTTCATGTCAACACACACACCCTGCAGCCTTTCATGTCAACATAAACCCTGCAGCCTTTCATGTCAACACACACCCTGCAGCCTTTCATGTCAACATACACCCTGCAGCCTTTCATGTCAACCTAAACCCTGCAGCCTTTCATGTCAACATAAACCACTTTCATGTCAACAAACACCCTGCAGCCTTTCATGTTAACATGCACCCTGCAGCCTTTCATGTCAACACACACCCTGCAGCCTTTCATGTCAACCTAAACCACTTTCATGTCAACACATACCCTGCAGCCTTTCATGTCAACACATACACCCTGCAGCCTTTCATGTCAACATATACCCTGCAGCCTTTCATGTCAACATATACCACTTTCATGTCAACATATACCCTGCAGCCTTTCATGTCAACATACACCCTGCAACCTTTCATGTCAACATATACCCTGCAGCCTTTCATGTCAACATACACCCTGCAGTCTTTCATGTCAACATATACCACTTTCATGTCAACATATACCCTGCAGCCTTTCATGTCAACATACACCCTGCAGCCTTTCATGTCAACATGTTGACATATACCCTGCGGCCTTTCATGTCAACATAAACCCTGCAGCCTTTCATGTCAACATACACCCTGCAGCCTTTCATGTTGACATGCACCCAGCAGCCTTTCATGTTGACATGCACCCAGCAGCCTTTCATGTTGACATGCACCCAGCAGCCTTTCATGTCAACATAAACCCTGCGGCCTTTCATATCAACCTAAACCACTTTCATGTCAACACATACCCTGCAGCCTTTCATGTCAACATAAACCCTGCAGCCTTTCATATCAACATATACCCTGCAGCCTTTCATATCAACATATACCTTGCAGCCTTTCATGTCAACATATATCACTTTCATGTCAACATATACCACTTTCATGTCAACACATACCCTGCAGCCTTTCATGTCAACACATACCCTGCAGCCTTTCATGTCAGCATATACCACTTTCATGTCAACATACACCCTGCAGCCTTTCATGTCAACATATACCACTTTCATGTCAACATATACCACTTTCATGTCAACATATACAACTTTCGTGTCAACATATACCACTTTCATGTCAACACATACCCTGCAGCCTTTCATGTCAACATGTATCCTGCAGCCTTTCATGTCAACATGTACCACTTTCATGTCAACACATACCCTGCAGCCTTTCACATCAACATATACCCTGCAGACTTTCATATCAACATGTATCCTGCAATGGGCACAATAGCCAAATGATTTAAGCGTTGGACTTTCAATCTGAGGGTCCCGGGTTCGAATCACGGTGATGATGCCTGGTGGGTAAAGGATGGAGATTTTTCCTATCTCCCAAGTCAACATATGTGCAGACCTGCTAGTGCCTGAAACCCCTTCGTGTGTATATGCACACTTAAGATCAAATACGCATGTTAAAGATCCTGTAATCCATGTCAGCGTTCGGTGGGTTATGAAAACAAGAACATACCCAACATGCACACCCCTGAAAACTGAGTATGGCTGCCTACATGGCGGGGTAAATAAAAGAAACAACAACAATGATCATACACGTAAAATCTTACATGTCTGTCTGAGTGTGTATGTGTGCATGCCTGAAATATGATTGAATGACACAGAAAACGAATGATGAGCGCCCAGTGGCAGCCGTCAGTCGGCTCTACCCAGGTAGGCAGCCTGTTGTGCAAATGACCCCATGTTTGTAAAGCGCTTAGAGCTTAGTCTCCGACAGAGGATAGGTGCTATATAAGTATCCATATCAACCAAAAATTTTCATATCAACATAATTATACCCAGCAGCTTTTCCTATCAGTATATATCCAGCAGCTTTTAATTTTCCTATCAGCATATACCCAACAGCTTTTCCTATCAGTATATATCCAGCAGCTTTTCCTATCGACACATACCCAACAGCTTTTCATATCAACATATACCCAACAGCTTTTCCTATCAACATATACCCAGCATTATCAAGATATACCAGCAGCCTTTCATATCAACATATACCCAGCATTATCAACATATACCAGCAGCCTTTCATCATTAAAATCAAACCGACACACTTCAGGACTGGCGCCAGAACAACCATAACGCACACACACACACACACACACACACACACACACACACACACACACACACACACACAAACACATGCAAACAATTATGCACAGTTATGTGTACAAAACAAATGTAATAGAGAGATCTGTTTATATGGAAAGATTTCTTTTTCAGAAGATGCTAAGACCATTTCTCATTCATTCCTGTTTCCTGTTGGCAATGAAGGTTTTCCAGTAACTACACAGTCACTATAGCGGTGACTATGACAGTACGACACTTCTATACTGTCACTATAGCGGTGACCAAGACAGTACGACACTTCTATACTGTCACTATAGCGGTGACTATGACAGTACGACACTTCTATACTGTCACTATAGCAGTGACCAAGACAGTACGACACTTCTATACTGTCACTATAGCGGTGACTATGACAGTACGACACTTCTATACTGTCACTATAGCAGTGACCAAAACAGTACAACACTTCTACACTGTCACTATAGCAGTGACCAAGACAGTACGACACTTCTATACTGTCACTATAGCAGTGACCAAGACAGTACGACACTTCTATACTGTCACTATAGCAGTGACCAAGACAGTACAACACTTATACACTGTCACTATAGCAGTGACCAAAACAGTACAATACTTCTATACTGTCACTATAGCAGTGACCAAGACAGTACGACACTTCTATACTGTCACTATAGCAGTGACCAAGACAGTACGACACTTCTATACTGTCACTATAGCAGTGACCAAGACAGTACGACACTTCTATACTGTCACTATAGCAGTGACCAAAACAGTACAACACTTCTATACTGTCACTATAGCAGTGACCAAAACAGTACAACACTTCTACACTGTCACTATAGCAGTGACCAAGACAGTACGACACTTCTACACTGTCACTATAGCAGTGACCAAGACAGTACGACACTTCTACACTGTCACTATAGCAGTGACCAAGACAGTACGACACTTCTATACTGTCACTATAGCAGTGACTATGACAGTACGACACTTCTATACTGTCACTATAGCAGTGACCAAGACAGTACGACACTTCTACACTGTCACTATAGCAGTGACCAAGACAGTACGACACTTCTACACTGTCACTATAGCAGTGACCAAGACAGTACGACACTTCTATAATGTCACTATAGCAGTGACCAAAACAGTACAACACTTCTATACTGTCACTATAGCAGTGACCAAGACAGTACGACACTTCTACACTGTCACTATAGCAGTGACTATGACAGTACGACACTTCTACACTGTCACTATAGCAGTGACCAAGACAGTACGACACTTCTACACTGTCACTATAGCAGTGACCAAGACAGTACGACACTTCTATACTGTCACTATAGCAATGACTATGACAGTACGACACTTCTATACTGTCACTATAGCACAAGACAGTACAACACTCTACCTTTTCAATCACTCTATGTCTGGCTTTAGGTTTAAAATAAAAAGGACATATTCTCAGATGACTGAGTTTATGCATCGAGAACAAATTCTGAAAGAATGAATTGCTGAAAAGAGCATTAAATAATTATGAACATGATAGGGTTGTTGTTAAAAAGAGCATTAAATAATTTTATGAACATGATAGGGTTGTTGTTAAAAAGAGCATTAAATAATTTTATGAACACGATAGGGTTGTTGTTAAAAAGAGCATTAAATAATTATCAACATGATAGGGTTGTTGTTAAAAAGAGCATTAAGTAATTATCAACATGATAGGGTTGTTGTTAAAAAGAGCATTGAATAATTATGAACATGATAGGGTTGTTGTTTTTGGTTGTCCGAATTTTAAGATGGCCACGACTTCAGTCAGTGACAAAGTATACTGATAGCAGACGCACTCCAGACCCCTGGCCCCCCACTCCCCACTTACACACTTGACAATGAAAATTTTTTTTATGTGCAAGAAAATAATTTCATATTTTGTGAAACCTGGAAATGGCATTCTGACAGTGAGGATATTCAGCGTTCAAACATCTGTTTTTCAGCCATGCATTTTTCAGAGGAAACAGAAAGGCACTGAAATCAGACACAAAATCAATGTCACAAAACAACCAGAAAAAACAAAACACACACACACACACACACACACACACACACACACACACACACAAATAAATAAAACTGGACAAACCTGAACAAAATGTGATTTTTTCGGTAATCAATACCAATGTACATTCAGGGGAACAAACGCAACAAAAACCTGTCACCAATCTGACCAGGAGATTATATTTCACAAGTTTGACCAGGAGATTATATTTCAAAGGAGAACCTCCAGCATAAGGAGTGTGTACAGCAGAGCAAAGCACCTCCTGTAACAGCAGACAGACATCCAGCATGCAGCACACCTCCCAGTACTGTAACCCATCAATGGCACTGCACAGCAGGCAGTACTGGTCTCTAAATGCTCAGTATTTCACTTTACTTTTATCATTATCCTGCAATGTGTTGATAAAAAAAAACACAGGACCTCTCTCTCTCTCTCTCTGTCTGTCTGTCTGTCTGTCTTTCTGCCTCAAACAATATTACTCACACACACACTCACACACAAAAAGGCACACACATTCAAGCTACAGGAGCACTCACCCCCCCCCCCCCTCAACCCCCTCCTCACCTCCCCCTCACCACCCATCCCTACCCCCCAGGCCCCCACACACACATGAGTACACACACACACACACACACACACACACACACACACACACACAAGCATAATGACGACAAGTTGGAAAACAAAAAAGTAAGAGTGCATTTGACAAGCAGTGGTGAAGAAAAGAACTTTGTGATCTGCCCAATACACGTGGGAACAAAGCTGTATCAATCCAACAGGAAAATGAAATATGGCAACATCTTGTTCAAAAGTATTTGTACAAAATCTTTACGTTAAAAAACAGTGCATTCCATACATTCTTTGCTTGCCCATTGACACACACAAACACAGTTATTTTCTTTTGGCTTGGATTTTAGTGGCACTATTTCCTTCATTGTTTTGTCCCGCTGTGTCCGCTAACCTCTGTTTCCTTTCTGTTTTTACACCATGGATCCTGTGTGTGTGTGTGTGTGTGTGTGTGTGTGTGTGTGTGTGTGTGTGTGTGTGTCTGTGTGTGTGTGTGTGTCTGTCTGTGTCTGTGTGTGTGTGTGTGTGTGTCTGTGTGTGTGTGTGTGTCTGTGTGTGTGTGTGTGTGTGTGTGTGTGTGTGTGTCTGTGTGTGTGTGTGTGTGTGTGTGTGTGCATGCACACAGCAAAAAGTGTTAGTACATCCAGTGTATTCTTTGTCTTGCTGTGAGGGGAGATTCATATTATCTTGCATTATTTCATGTTCACCCATATCATTGTGCTGCACTGTTTCTCATGGTTAACAGTTTCAGTTTCAGTAGCTCAAGGAGGCGTCACTGCATTCGGACAAATCCATATACGCTACACCACATCTGCCAAGCAGATGCCTGACCAGCAGCGTAACCCAACGCACTTTGTCAGGCCTTGAGAAAAAATAAATAAAATAAAATAAAATAAAACAAAATAAAATAAATAAATAATAATAATATAATTAAAAAATAATAATTATAAATAAATAAATAAATAAATAATAATAATAATAATGAAAATAAGATAAACAAATAAATAAAATAAATAAATAAAAAAGACAACAATGATGATAAATAAGCAAATAAATGTATTAAAAAAAATTTTTTTAAACAGACACACATTCACACATACACACACATATGCATAACAGATATGCACCAAACATGCAGTTTCACAGATATGAAAGCACAGTCAAATACACATAAACGTACATGAGCCCCAACACACACACACACACACACACACACACCTTACCCTGCACCCCCTCTACCCCTCTCCACACACTCTAGGCTACGTATCACAGCTTCCACGGCACACACACACACACACACACACAGGCACACTTACTTGTACAAGTGCATGCACATAACAGTGCAGCACAATGATGTTCATGGTTAACAGTAACCATCAACATCATTGTGCTGCACTGTTTCTCATGGTTAACAGTAACCATCAACATCATTGTGCTGCACTGTTTCTCATGGTTAACAGTAACCATCAACATCATTGTGCTGCACTGTTTCTCATGGTTAACAGTAACCATCAACATCATTGTGCTGCACTGTTTCTCATGGTTAACAGTAACCATCGACATCTTCATGTACTTTTCATATGTCATCTACATTATCATGCTGCACATCACATCATCACGCACATTGTTGTGAAGCAAACTGTATAAACATCTACATCATCATATGATGCAATTTTTGCTCTTGTTGAAGTATACTTTTCTTTCCGTATCTCTGTGTGATAAGTCTGCTGCACATTGTGAAGGTGGTTTTCAATGAGCTTGTGTGTCATATAGTGACATGTGGACATAGTGACATGTGGACACTGTGTCATATAGTGACATGTGCACACTGTGTCACAAACCAGCAAAATCAGCTTATTGCAGTATGCTATCTAATGTCGATGTGGCATGCACTATGGCTGCAGTATGCTATCTAATGGCGATGTGGCATGCACTATGGCTGCAGTATGCTATCTAATGGCGATGTGGCATGCACTATGGCTGCAAAGAGCAGAATGAAATATTGACTAAAGTAGCAAACACAGACAGACACTTTCTGAACTGTACAGTTGAAGTCTTTGGTGCCAACACTGACATTTTGTAAAGCCACGCTGCCACACAGAGAACACTGTCACCCCTGACTATCACAGATAAATTCCATTGGATTCATTGACCTGTCCTTGTTTGCACTTGACCTTGCTTGTCCTTGAACCTCAATGTCCTTGACCTTGTCCTGCTTTGCTGGTGACCTTGTCATCTGTCTGTGGGCTGTGGTGGTTGGTCCATGACCTGCTGGTGGTGTTGTGGTGAGTGCTGGCCTGTTCCATCTTGTCTGTGACCTTTTTGGCCATGACTCCTGTTTGCCTTTGACCTTGACCTTTCAGAGAAAGAGCTTCATCCTGTTATTCAGGGCTGTTGCACATGTTGTAGGGAGCCAGACTGACATCACTGTGTGACATGGCATAATGACAGTCAATGACATCACTGTGACAGGGTACAATGACAGTCAATGACATCACTGTGACAGGGCACAATGACAGTCAATGACATCACTGTGACAGGGCACAATGACATCACTGTGACAGGGCACAATGACATCACTGTGACAGGGCACAATGACAGTCAATGACATCACTGTGACAGGGCACAATGACAGTCAATGACATCACTGTGACGGGGCACAATGACATCACTGTGACAGGGCACAATGACAGTCAATGACATCGCTGTGACAGGGCACAATGACAGTCAATGACACCACTTTCTTTGGATCGCTACCTTCACCACATCACTGGCAGCATCATCAGCAGTGGTCATGTTGCTGCCCGGTCCTGACATGACTTATCCTCCAACACACACACTGGAGATGCAAGCACACATTTCTCCAGTAGTGCCATGAAGCTCTCAAGCAGTCTCTCTATGACACTCAAGCAGGGATATAGTTCTCATACACACACACACACACACACACACAAAACACCAACGCTGCCTTTGAGGTGTTGACACAAAGTCAATGTACTGCAGACCAGCAACTGTCAGCATCCACTGTCTCCTCTGACCTCCACAGAGAACTGGTGCTGAACACGTCAACAATCCATGTCAACCATCCATGTCAACAACTCATGTCAACCATCCATGTCAACAATGTCTGCCATGAAGCCAGCTGACACTGCGGTGTTGTGAAGTGTGAATACTGCAGGGTCCATGAGTGGGGCGGTCAGCCTTTCCCACAGCCACCTTTCACGATGAGCACATCTCTTGTTGTCAGCTTCACACCGTCCTTTGTCCTCTGCGCTGTGCACTGACAACATCCAGACAGCTGGTCAGCTTCACACCGTCCTTTGTCCTCTGCGCTGTGCACTGACAACATCCAGACAGCTGGTCAGCTTCACACCGTCCTTTGTCCTCTGCGCTGTGCACTGACAACATCCAGACAACTGGTCAGCTTCACACTGTCCTTTGTCCTCTGCACTGTGCACTGACAACATCCAGACAGCTGGTCAGCTTCACACGGTCCTTTGTCCTCTGCGCTGTGCACTGACAACATCCAGACAACTGGTCAGCTTCACACCGTCCTTTGTCCTCTGCGCTGTGCACTGACAACATCCAGACAACTGGTCAGCTTCACACCGTCCTTTGTCCTCTGCGCTGTGCACTGACAACATCCAGACAACTGGTCAGCTTCACACGGTCCTTTGTCCTCTGCACTGTGCACTGACAACATCCAGACAACTGGTCAGCTTCACACCGTCCTTTGTCCTCTGCACTGTGCACTGACAACATCCAGACAGCTGGTCAGCTTCACACCGTCCTTTGTCCTCTGCGCTGTGCACTGACAACATCCAGACAACTGGTCAGCTTCACACCGTCCTTTGTCCTCTGCACTGTGCACTGACAACATCCAGACAGCTGGTCAGCTTCACACCATCCTTTGTCCTCTGCGCTGTGCACTGACAACATCCAGATAACTGGTCAGCTTCACACGGTCCTTTGTCCTCTGTGCTGTGCACTGACAACATCCAGACAACTGGTCAGCTTCACACCGTCCTTTGTCCTCTGCGCTGTGCACTGAGAACATCCAGACAACTGGTCAGCTTAACACTGTCCTTTGTCCTCTGCGCTGTGCACTGACAACATCCAGACAACTGGTCAGCTTCACACCATCCTTTGTCCTCTGCACTGTGCACTGACAACGTCCAGACAACTGGTCAGCTTCACACCGTCCTTTGTCCTCTGCACTGTGCACTGACAACATCCAGACAGCTGGTCAGCTTAACACCGTCCTTTGTCCTCTGCGCTGTGCACTGACAACATCCAGACAACTGGTCAGCTTCACACCGTCCTTTGTCCTCTGCGCTGTGCACTGAGAACATCCAGACAACTGGTCAGCTTAACACCGTCCTTTGTCCTCTGCGCTGTGCACTGACAACATCCAGACAACTGGTCAGCTTCACACCATCCTTTGTCCTCTGCACTGTGCACTGACAACGTCCAGACAACTGGTCAGCTTCACACCGTCCTTTGTCCTCTGCACTGTGCACTGACAACATCCAGACAGCTGGTCAGCTTAACACCGTCCTTTGTCCTCTGCGCTGTGCACTGACAACATCCAGACAACTGGTCAGCTTCACACCGTCCTTTGTCCTCTGCGCTGTGCACTGACAACATCCAGACAGCTGGTCAGCTTCACACCGTCCTTTGTCCTCTGCACTGTGCACTGACAACATCCAGACAACTGGTCAGCTTCACACCGTCCTTTGTCCTCTGCACTGTGCACTGACAACATCCAGATAACTGGTCAGCTTCACACGGTCCTTTGTCCTCTGCACTGTGCACTGACAACATCCAGATAACTGGTCAGCTTCACAGCTGTTTTATCAACAAGAGACAAACACCGACCCTCCTCATAAAATATCCCTTTTTTCTGTCATGGTTGACATGTGTCCTTCTTTTCTCTGTTGCTGCTGTCTGATCCAAATGCACTGAACAAAAGCTGCATAACTCATGCTTCCTCCATCCCTGTCAGGAGGTGTGGCAGGGTCTGAAGACGCCATACGGATGCCCATCACCTCACCAGCTCCAGCTGAAGGCCGGTCAGGTGGTCAGGGGAGCACACTCCACAGTAGCCTCCACAAAGACCTCGGATTATCTGCCCGTCCTGCACACAGTACACAACACAGGGAAAAGGTCACAGTACGTCATCAACACGGGCTGTGCTGTAAGACTTGACAACACAACACACTGCTGGTTTCTGTGGAAACTGACTCATCTCAGCACACCACGGACACAGTGACAAATGACAGTCCTGACAACCCAGACTGAATCGTACAAGCTAATTACTGAGTAAACAACAACAACAAACATACTAAAAGGGACAATACTTTCCAAGCTTTCTGTCCGACATACACCTCTTGACAGCACACATGAATGTTGACATGTTTCCATCAATGTGTACTTTCTGTCCGACATACATCTCTTGACAGCACACATGAATGTTGACATGTTTCCATCAATGTGTACTTTCTGTCCGACATACATCTCTTGACAGCACATATGAATGTTGACATGTTTCCATCAATGTGTACTTTCTGTCCGACATACATCTCTTGACAGCACACATGAATGTTGACATGTTTCCATCAACGTGTACTTTCTGTCCGACATATATCTCTTGACAGCACACATGAATGTTGACATGTTTCCATCAATGTGTACTTTCTGTCCGACATACATCTCTTGACAGCACACATGAATGTTGACATGTTTCCATCAATGTGTACTTTCTGTCCGACATACATCTCTTGAGAGCACACATGAATGTTGACATGTTTCCATCAATGTGTACTTTCTGTCCGCCATACATCTCTTGACAGCACACATGAATGTTGACATGTTTCCATCAATGTGTACTTTCTGTCCGACATACATCTCTTGACAGCACACATGAATGTTGACATGTTTCCATCAATGTGTACTTTCTGTCCGACATACATCTCTTGACAGCACACATGAATGTTGACATGTTTCCATCAATGTGTAATTTCTGTCCGACATACATCTCTTGACAGCACACATGAATGTTGACATGTTTCCATCAATGTGTACTTTCTGTCCGACATACATCTCTTGACAGCACACATGAATGTTGA
>NC_134883.1:19312746-19337746 GCF_041734735.1 Babylonia areolata | reverse complement strand
ACACACACACACACACACACGAACACACACAGAGAAATAACAACATCAACATCAGCAACAAAAACAAACAAAAAACAACAACAGGAGATGATACTAAGTCATTCTGAAGAGCCTCAAACAGCAACAACAACAACAACAACACAATGAACAACAACAACAGAATGAACAACAACAGAATGAACAACACAATGAACAACAAAAACAACAACACAATGAACAACAACAACACAATGAACGACAACAACACCACAATGAACAACAGCATGAACAACAGCAACAACACAATGAACAACAACAACAACACAATGAACAACAACAACACAATGAACGACAACAACAACACAATGAACAACAGCATGAACAACAGCAACAACACAATGAACAACAGCAACAACACAATGAACAACAACAACAACACAATGAACAACAGCATGAAGTCTCCATTCACACCAAGCAATCTGACAACTACAATATCAACAACAACAACACAATGAACAACAGCATGAAGTCTCCATTCACACCAAGCAATCTGACAACTACAATATCAACAACAACAACAACACAATGAACAACAGCATGAAGTCTCCATCCACACCAAGCAATCTGACAACTACAATATCAACAACAACAACAACAACACAATGAACAACAGCATGAAGTCTCCATCCACACCAAGCAATCTGACAACTACAATATCAGCAACAACAACAACACAATGAACAACAGCATGAAGTCTCCATCCACACCAAGCAATCTGGCAACTACAATATCAACAACAACAACACAATGAACAACAGCATGAAGTCTCCATCCACACCAAGCAATCTGACAACAACCACAATAGCAATAACAGTAACAACAGTAAGAATGCTAAGTGAAGTGAAAGCAACAAGTGTCACGGGGACTGAGGCCTCACCAAACAGGCGCAGCGTGTGGAGGTCAATGCGGACCTTGGTGTAAGTGGTGTTGCCAGCCTGACGGTACTTCTTTACACGACACAGCTCACACCGCTCGGCCCGCCTGCCCTTGTAGGGACAGGTATTGTGTCTTCGTAGTCTGTGGGGGGACACAGGTATGCACACATCATAGCTCTCCCTGTCTCTCTCCATCTCTCTCTCTCTCAATACCTTTCTATCTATCTATCTACTATCTCTCTGTCTATCTCTTTCTCCCTCTGTCCCTGTTCTATCGATCACAAGAAAACTAGGTTGAGAAAATCCACAATTATCAGTAAATTTTCCTTTGGAATATGTTTATCTTGAAAATGAAATTCTTTCGTTTCAGCACATACTTCCATATTAAGAAATACTGAGAGCAAAATAATGTAGTTCACTTATCACATGATGCAAAGCACTGATTATGACAAAATTAATATCAGGTGGCTAAACTATTGAAAAAGCATAAGAACTGATAAATCAGATGATGTCTAGATCTAATGATGACAAAAACTCAATCAATGATGCCATCCTCAATAGCACAAAGCACTGACCTTTCGCTGTAGACCTCGGCAAAGTTGTCCCCCTCTCCAGACGGCAGGGACAGGTATTCCACAGGGGTGGACTTGCGCATGTCCTTACAGTAGATCTTCAACCAACATCACAACCACTTCACCATCATGTCCTTACAGGAGATCTTCAACCAACATCACAACCACTTCACCATCATGTCCTTACAGTAGATCTTCAACCAACATCACAACCACTTCACCATCATCACCACCACCACCACCATCACCACTATCACCATCATCATCATCACCAGACACTGGAATTGTCAGCATAAAACAAAAAAGCAAAACAAGAAAAACGTTTAGGAAACAAAGTTTTTATTCAGTGTGCCATGGCCTGAGAGAAGCTGACAGAAAGGCTAGGAACCTGTTTCCTTTTCATTCTGCCAGACTGATCCAACGCTGAAGTAAATAACGTTTTTGTTGTAGGACTTTTTTGTTGTGTGTGTGTGTGTGTGTGAAAAAGACCAGAGTTAATGAAGCATTTTTCATCCAAGTTGCCCACGTAATGCAGACATCTTGATGACAGCATATTTCTCTTCTCTGTCTTGAAACAGAAGCTGTGACAATTCCAGTGCCTCACCCCCCACACCCCCTGCCCCCTCACTCCCCCCCACCCACCCCCAACACCCCCAGAAAGAACACTGACCTGGACCAGCTTGCTGTCCACCTGAAGCAGGTAGTCACCGTCTTTACGGATAGTGGTCAGTTCCTTCAGCTCCTTGCATGATCGTGCGTAGCCTGGAGACACAGGGTTACACAGGCCGTCAGTTGGAGGGGATGGGGGTGGGGGGGTCTGTACGTGTGTGGGGGGGTGGATGTGTGTGGGGGGGATGGGGGTTGGTGGGGGTGGGGGGACGGGTGTGCGTGTAGATGGGGGTGGGGGGGTGGGTGAGTGTTGGTGTGTGTGCGGTCATGATGGTGGGTGAGTCGGTACGGGTGTGTGGGTGGATGGGGTGGATGGGGGTTGTGGTGCATGTATGTGTGGGGGTGGGTGGATGTGGGTGTGATGGAGGGTGGGTGGGTACGGGTTTGTGCGGAAGGGGTCGGGGGGCGTAGGGGTGTGTGTGGTGGGTGTACATGTGTGTGGTTGTGGGTGTGTGTGTTGATGGGTGACAAGAGTTGGGTGGATGGATTGTAGCAGGAATCATGACAAGGAATCAGACACAGGCAGGCTGACTGAGGCTTTGCAAACAGGACAATCATGTCACCGGCAGACTGAACAAAGCTGCACACACAAAAACAAAACACTGGAAAATAGTAACACACACACACAAACACACACACACACACACACACACACACACACACACACACACACACACACACACACACACACACACTAGTTAGAAAGATACACAGACAGATAGTTCAACATCAAAATATATATCTAAGAAACTAGAAGAAGAAGAAGGAGAAGAAGAAGAAGAACAACAACAACAACAACAACAACAACTAAAACAACACACAAGTGAAATGTTTCCAGGGAAATCCTGGAGACAAACAAGCAAGGCCGGCCTTACAGGGTCCGTTATAACAGGAGCGTCTCCTGAAGGGTCTGTATCTCCTCAGACACTGGGAGCTGGGGACACGCCGCTTTTCTCTGTCCACACACGTCACACGGCGCTGCTCCCTGCCCATGCCACACTTGGCTGAACACTGCAACATCAACACACCACACATGGCTGAACACTGCAACGTCAACACACCACACATGGCTGAACACTGCAACGTCAACACACCACACTTGGCTGAACACTGCAACGTCAACACACCACACTTGGCTGAACACTGCAACGTCAACACACCACAGTTGGCTAAACACTGCAACATCAACACACCACAGTTGGCTGAACACTGCAACATCAGCACACCACACATGGCTGAACACTGCAACGTCAACACACCACACTTGGCTGAACACTGCAACGTCAACACACCACACATGGCTGAACACTGCAACGTCAACACACCACACATGGCTGAACACTGCAACATCAACACACCACACATGGCTGAACACTGCAATGTCAACACACCACACTTGGCTGAACACTGCAACGTCAACACACCACACATGGCTGAACACTGCAATATCAACACACCACACATGGATGAACACACAGCTCAACATCAACACACCACACATCGCTAAACACTGCAATGTCAACACACCACACTTGACTGAACACACAGCTCAACATCAATACACCACACTTGGCTGAACACAGCTCAACGTCAACACACCACACATGGCTGAACACAGCTCAACATCAACACACCACACATGGCTGAACACAGCTCAACATCAACACACCACACTTGGCTGAACACTGCAACATGAACACACCACACTTGGCTGAACACTGCAACATCAACACACCACACATGGCTGAACACTGCAACGTCAACACACCACACTTGGCTGAACACTGCAATGTCAACACACCACACATGGCTGAACACTGCAACGTCAACACACCACACTTGGCTGAACACACAGCTCAACATCAACACACCACACTTGGCTGAACACTGCAACATAAACACACCACACTTGGCTGAACACTGCAACGTCAACACACCACACTTGGCTGAACACTGCAATGTCAATACACCACACTTGGCTGAACACTGCAATGTCAACACAAACGTCAACACATCACCTTGGATGAACACACAGCACAATGTCAACACACCACACCATCAACACACCACAACGTCAACACACCACAGCACACCATCAACACACCACGTCAACACACCACAACATCAACACACCGTCAACACACCACAATGTCAACACACCACCATGTTAACACACCATCAACACACCACAACATCAACACACCATAACGTCAACACACAACAATGTTAACACACCATCAACACACCACAACATCAACACAGCACAATGTCAACACACCACACCATCAACACACAACAACATCAACACACCACAACGTCAACACAACATCAACACACCACAACGTCAACACCCCACAACATCAACACACCATCAACACACCACAACATCAACACCCCACAACGTCAACACACCATCAACACACCACAACATCAACACCCCACAACGTCAACACACCATCAACACACCACAACATCAACACCCCACAACATAAACACACCATCAACACAGCACAAAATCAACACACCACAACGTTAACACACTATCAACACAGCACAACATCATTACACCATAACGTCAACACACCACAACATTAACACAACGTCAACACATCACAACATCAACTCACCATCAACACAGCACACCATCAACACAACACAATGTCAACACAACATCAACACAACACAATGTCAACACAACATCAACACACCACATCATCAACACACCATCAACACAACACAATGTCAACACACCACAACATCAACACAGCAATATGTCAACACACCATCAACACACCACAACATCAACACAGCACAATGTCAACACACCATCAACACAACACAATGTCAACACACCATCAACACACCACACCATCAACACACTACACCATCAACACACCATCAATACAACATCAACACAAAACAATGTCAACACACCACAACTTCAACACACCACAACATCAACACACCATCAACACACCACAACATCAACACACCATCAACACACCACAACATCAACACAGCACAACGTCAACACACCACAACATCAACACAGCACAATGTCAACATATCACACTTGGCTGATTGCAATGCCTCTTGTGCCTTTAATATCCTTTGCTCATGTCATATCCTCATTTTCCATTGCTGCCCCACGTTGTTTGTAAAAAAAAATATGTATTATTCTTATTGCCCTTGTACTTCTTTTTTTTTCTTCTTTTTTTGTGTGATTATTTTGATTATTTTCTATTGTTCACTAATTGTTGCCCAGATAACAAGGTTTTAAAGTGAACAAAGGCAGTGCAAAAAGTAAACAAAGAGGACCCCACCATAGAAATAGTTTGACCAATGTTTCATTCTTTCTTTCTTAATGATAACAATAACAATCCAATGTATACAGTGCTTTACACACACACACACACACACACACACACACCTCCACCTTCCCCCCTGACCCCCACACCACCTTTTTCCCATGTACAATCAGGTGGAATGGAAAGAGGACATGCAGAAAGAGCAGAGACAGGTGCCCCACAGACAGACTGACTGACCTGGCCCCAGTCCTCCACAGCCCAGTGGAAGGGGGAAGAGCAGGGTCCATGGTTACAGCGGCGGGTGGAGGGGGGTTGGAGGGGTGGGGGGCACCTGTTGTCCTCCACAGTGCTGGGTAGCATCCACCCCTCCTTGGTCACCGCCCGACACGTCACAGACCTCCGCTGCTGCCCCTCCCCACACGTCACTGAACACTGCCACACACACCCTCACACAATTCTCATTTTCAATTTTAAAATCAATCGATACAACTTTCTTGACAAAGTTGGTTGTGTGTGTATGTGTGTGTGTGTGTGTGTGTGTGTGTGTGTGTGTGTGTGTGTGTGTGTGTGTGTGTGTGTTAGTATGTCTGCATGCATGAATAACTGCAAGTAAGAGTGTGCACAAGTGTGTTTGCATGCATGTGTACATGCATGTGTAATTGTGTGAGCATTTGTGAGTGTAGCTTTTCCTTGTGTGTGGATACACAAACAGTTTTATTTAACCACAAGGACTACCACCAGCCACAGGACAGGTGTAATACAGGACTACCACCAGCCACAAGACAGGTGTAATACAGGACTACCACCAGCCACAGGACAGGTGTAATACAGGACTACCACCAGCCACAAGACAGGTGTAATACAGGACTACCACCAGCCACAGGGCAGGTGTAATACAGGACTACCACCAGCCACACGACAGGTGTAATACAGGACTACCACCAGCCACAGAACAAGTGTAATATAGGACTACCACCAGCCACAGAACAGGTGTAATACAGGACTACCACCAGCCACAAGACAGGTGTAATACAGGACTACCACCAGCCACACGACAGGTGTAATACAGGACTACCACCAGCCACAGGACAGGTGTAATACAGGACTACCACCAGCCACAGGGCAGGTGTAATACAGGACTACCACCAGCCACAGAACAGGTGTAATACAGGACTACCACCAGCCACAGGACAGGTGTAATACAGGACTACCACCAGCCACAGGACAGGTGTAATAAAGGTCTACCACCAGCCACAGGACAGGTGTAATACAGGACTACCACCAGCCACAAGACAGGTGTAATACAGGACTACCACCAGCCACAGGGCAGGTGTAATACAGGACTACCACCAGCCACACGACAGGTGTAATACAGGACTACCACCAGCCACAGGGCAGGTGTAATACAGGACTACCAGCCACACGACAGGTGTAATACAGGACTACCACCAGCCACAGGACAGGTGTAATACAGGACTACCACCAGCCACAGGACAGGTGTAATACAGGACTACCACCAGCCACAAGACAGGTGTAATACAGGACTACCACCAGCCACAGGACAGGTGTAATACAGGACTACCACCAGCCACAGGACAGGTGTAATACAGGACTACCACCAGCCACAGGGCAGCAAACCGAGAAACAATGAAGTGTGGGTGAGGGCCAAAAAAAAAAAAGACAACACAAACACAACGTCCCATCCAGCACTACGTCCATCCACTGCTGCTCCACTCTCCAACCTCCTCCACTGACACCCCCCCCCCCACCCCCTCCCCCTCCCTCCATGGACTCACAGGACTCCATGGTCCGGGGTTCCAGACAAAGGGGCAGGGGAACTCTGCACAGCGCCGCCTGCCCTTGGGCTTGGTGTGCTGGTCACACAGGTGTGACGTCACCTGCTGGCCCTTCCTGTCGCGACAGGTGACCGGTCGGTGCTTTCGTCCAAAGCCACACGTCTTGGAGCACTGTGCACGCAGCAAGCGTCCCACGCACACAGCGCACACGGAGGATTCATCCACATATTCCCCCAGCAGCCACACACACAAACATGTGCGCAATGACACACACACACACACACACACACCATCAGATCAGGTTCAGTGATCACAAACCTCGTGTTGAACCAACTGGTAGATGTCAGTCATGAAAAAAGAACAAAGAAAGATGAGAAAATATCTGGACACACACCCCAGCGTGTCATGTCACTCAACATGCCAAAGACAGAACAGCATGCACTCACCAGTTCACTGACAATAACAAACTCCATACTCAGCATTCCATAGAATAGAAGACCAATGACAGGAAACATGTCGTCTCACAACACCAAAAACAACCAAGCATTCCTCTCTCTTACACCTGCACACAACACTCTTTCTTCCATTGACATGAACCAACATGACAGTATTGTCATCACTGAACACATGAACCAACATGACAGTGTTGTCATCACTGAACACATGACCCAACATGACAGTGTTGTCATCACTGGACACATGAACCAACATGACAGTGTTGTCATCACTGAACACATGACCAACAGGACAGTGTTGTCATCACTGAACACATGAACCAACATGACAGTGTTGTCATCACTGAACACATGACCCAACAGGACAGTGTTGTCATCACTGAACACATGAACCAACATGACAGTGTTGTCATAACTGAACACATGAACCAACATGACAGTGTCATCACTGAACACATGAACCAACATGACAGTGTTGTCATCACTGAACACATGAACCAACGTGACAGTGTTGTCATAACTGAAGACATCACCAACATGACAGTGTTGTCATAACTGAACACATGAACCAACATGACTGTTGTCTTCACTGGACACATGAACCAACATGACAGTGTTGTCATCACTGGACACATGAACCAACATGACAGTGTTGTCATCACTGGACACATGAACCAACATGACTGTTGTCATCACTGAACACATGAACCAACATGACAGTGTTGTCATCACTGAACACATGACCAACATGACAGTGTTGTCATCACTGAACACATGACCAACATGACAGTGTTGTCATCACTGAACACATCACCAACATGACAGTGTTGTCATCACTGAACACATGACCAACATGACAGTGTTGTCATCACTGAACACATGAACCAACATGACAGTGTTGTCATCACTGAACACATGAACCAACATGACAGTGTTGTCATCACTGAACACATCACCAACATGACAGTGTTGTCATCACTGAACACATCACCAACATGACAGTGTTGTCATCACTGAACACATCACCAACATGACAGTGTTGTCACCACTGAACACATGACCAACATGACAGTGTTGTCATCACTGAACACATGACCCAACATGACAGTGTTGTCATCACTGAACACATGACCAACATGACAGTGTTGTCATCACTGAACACATCACCAACATGACAGTGTTGTCATCACTGAACACATCACCAACATGACAGTGTTGTCACCACTGAACACATGACCAACATGACAGTGTTGTCATCACTGAACACATGAACCAACATGACAGTGTTGTCATCACTGAACACATGACCCAACATGACAGTGTTGTCATCACTGAACACATGACCCAACATGACAGTGTTGTCATCACTGAACACATGACCAACATGACAGTGTTGTCATCACTGAACACATCACCAACATGACAGTGTTGTCACCACTGAACATATCACCAACATGACAGTGTTGTCATCGCTGAACACATGACCGACATGACAGTGTTGTCATCACTGAACACATCACCAACATGACAGTGTTGTCATCACTGAACACATGACCAACATGACCGTGTTGTCATAACTGAACACATCACCAACATGACCGTGTTGTCATAACTGGACACATGAACCAACATGACAGTGTTGTCATCACTGAACACATGACCCAACATGACAGTGTCATCACTGAACACATGAACCAACATGACAGTGTCGTCATAACTGAACACATGAACCAACATGACAGTGTTGTCATCACTGAACACATGACCCAACATGACAGTGTTGTCATAACTGAACACATGAACCAACATGACAGTGTTGTCATAACTGAACACATGACCCAACATGACAGTGTCATCACTGAACACATGAACCAACATGACAGTGTTGTCATCACTGAACACATGAACCAACATGACAGTGTTGTCATCACTGGACACATGACCAACATGACAGTGTTGTCATCACTGAACACATGACCAACATGACAGTGTTGTCATCACTGAACACATGAAGCAACATGACAGTGTTGTCATAACTGAACACATGACCAACAGGACAGTGTTGTCATAACTGAACACATGAACCAACATGACAATGTTGTCACCACTGAACACATGACCAAAACAGGACACCAGTTAAAGAAGGTCTGTGCATTGTAGCACCCCCTGACAAACACATGTTCTGACTCATTCTTAAATACCAAATCAGGAAGCAAACTACTCAGAATGAAAACACTCCTCACCAACTTTCTTTCCAAATCAAGAAATGGGAGACGGACAAAAGCAATTCCAACTTCTATCTTCATGACAGAGACCACAGACAGACACTTATGTTCATCAGCCATTCACAAAGCTTGACACAATGTTTGTCAGCCAATCACAAAGCTTGACACAATGTTTGTCAGCCAATCACAAAGCTTGACACAATGTTTGTCAGCCAATCACAAAGCTCGACACAATTTTTGTCAGCCAATCACAAAGCTTGACACAATGTTTGTCAGCCATTCACAAAGCTTGACACAATGTTTGTCAGCCATTCACAAAGCTTGACACAATGTTTGTCAGCCAATCACAAAGCTCGACACAACTCCAACCACTGTCCACTCATCCACAGAACAGGTTACACAATGGACATTACCTCCTTGACCAATCAGAACCTTTGTAACACAGTCCCTTCATCAAATACACTGACCCAACAACCTCACACTCCCAGACCACCCAGCCAACCAATCAGAGAAAGGTTTACAAAAGGCAGCGCTTGGCCTTGCTCACCTCTGACCACTGGTCGATGTGCCAGACAAAGGGGCTGCAGGCTTTACGCTGACACGGCCGTTCTGTTTTGGGTCGACTGTGTGGCGGGCACAAGGCAGGGGAGATCACCTCCTTCTGGCTGTTGCGACACACCACCTCCCTCGTCTTCACCCCTTCCCCACACGTCACTGAACACTGCAAACACATCGTCACTGAACACTGCAAACACATCGTCACTGAACACTGCAAACACGTCGTCACTGAACACTGCAAACACATCGTCACTGAACACTGCAAACACATCGTCACTGAACACTGCAAACACATCGTGACAATCACTTGGTTCACTGTCTTCACCCCTTCCCCACACGTCACTGAGCACTGCAAACAAACAGTCACTGAACACTGCAAACAAACAGTCACTGAACACTGCAAACAAACAGTCACTGAACACTGCAAACAAACAGTCACTGAACACTGCAAACAAACAGTCACTGAACACTGCAAACAAACAGTCACTGAACACTGCAAACAAACAGTCACTGAACACTGCAAACAAACAGTCACTGAACACTGCAAACAAACAGTCACTGTGCACTGCAAACAAACAGTCACTGAGCACTGCAAACAAACAGTCACTGCAAACAAACAGTCACTGAACACTGCAAACAAACAGTCACTGAGCACTGCAAACAAACAGTCACTGAACACTGCAAACAAACAGTCACTGTGCACTGCACACTGCAAACAAAACAGTCACTTAACACTGCAAACAGTCACTGTGCACCGAACACTGCAAACAAAACAGTCACTGAACACTGAACACTACAAACAAACAGTCACTGAACACTGAACACTACAAACAAAACAGTCACTGAACACTGAACACTACAAACAAAACAGTCACTGAACACTGCAAACAAACAGTCACTGTGCACTGAACACTGCAAACAAAACAGTCACTGAACACTGCAAACAAACAGTCACTGAACACTGCAAACAAACAGTCACTGTGCACTGAACACTGCAAACAAAACAGTCACTGAACACTGCAAACAAAACAGTCACTGAACACTGCAAACAAAACAGTCACTGAACACTGCAAACAGTCACTGTGCACTGAACACTGCAAACAAAACAGTCACTGTGCACTGAACACTGCAAACAAAACAGTCACTGTGCACTGAACACTGCAAACAAAACAGTCACTGAACACTGAACACTGCAAACAAAACAGTCACTGTGCACTGAACACTGCAAACAAAACAGTCACTGAACACTGCAAACAGTCACTGTGCACTGAACACTGCAAACAAAACAGTCACTGTGCACTGAACACTGCAAACAAAACAGTCACTGAACACTGCAAACAAACAGTCACTGTGCACTGAACACTGCAAACAAAACAGTCACTGAACACTGCAAACAAACAGTCACTGTGCACTGAACACTGCAAACAAACAGTCACTGAACACTGCAAACAAACAGTCACTGTGCACTGAACACTGCAAACAAACAGTCACTGAACACTGCAAACAAAACAATCACTGAACACTGCAAACAAACAGTCACTGAACACTGCAAACAGTCACTGAACACTGCAATCACATGGTCACAATCAGTGGGTTCACTGGGGGGTTTTTTTGTGAGAATATCAGGAGAACTTTGAAAGAAAAAAGTGCCAAAGAAAACTAAAGAGGATGGTGTGAAACTTTCTGACAACGCAAAACAAAGAAACAAAAAAAGGTGGGGGTGGGGGTGGGGGGTTAAAGTTTGTATTTATGTTTTATCTCACAGGGATTCTTTCTTGTTCTGCCATTTTTTGTAACTAATTACATATATCTGTTCACAGAGCCATTTTGCTCATTACTGACCCAAACCAAAACTACTTGATACTGGTTAATGACTGTTTTGTTCACAGTGATCCACAATGATGATAATGATATGGATACTTACATAGCTCCTATCCTAGGTCAGAGACCAAGCTTCAGGCACTTTACAAACACAGGGTCATTTGCACAACAGGCTGTCTACCTGGGTAGAGCCCACTGAAGGTCCTGTGTCATTCAATCAGATTTCAGGCATGCAACACATACACACTCAAGACAGATATGTAACATTTTATGTGTATGAACATTTTTGTTTATTTACCCCGCCATGTAGGCAGCCATACTCTGTTTTCAGGGGGCCAGGGGGGTGCATGCTGGGTATGTTCTTGTTTCCATAACCCACCAAACACTGACATGGATTACAGGATCTTTAATGTGTGTATTTGATCTTCTGCGTGCATATACACACGAAGGGGATTCAGGCACAAGCAGGTCTGCATGTATGTTGACCTGGGAGATCGTTAAAATCTCCACCCACCAGCTGCCATTACCGAGATTCGAACCCGGGACCCTACATTGAAAGCCTGATGCTTTAACCACTGGGCTATTGCGCACACTAAAGAGAGGGAAAGAGAGCACAGCAGTGGCATTCAGCACCCACCCTGCTCCAGCGTCCCTTCTTCCACTTGGGGCACTGTCCTGCAGCACACCGCTTCGTGTTGCGAGGCTTATGGCCCTTGCACAGGTCGTAGCTCACAGAGTTACCCGCCCTGTCCAGGCACTTCATCTCCCTTTGCTGCTGACCTCGCCCACAGGTCACCGAGCACTGAAAGAGAGGAGCAGCTTGTTAACGCAAGCCCCACAAAATGCACACTTTTTACTGGGAAACATGAGGAAAGAGGCATCTTCCAGAACTAAAACAGCACTAAAATGACAGAAAGTAGCTTTACCCACATATTGTCTTTGAGGAGAAAAATAATCAGTTCAGTTGTAAATTAATTCAAAAAACAAAAAAACTAACTTGCAGGGCACTCAATAACATTTATTACTACAAGTGTTGTGAGTAGTGTTCGCTTAAAGAAATACAGGACGTGAAATAGCAAATCAATCGTTTTCTTGATTTGGAGGTTAGGTCATAACAACTGCGATTACAAATCACTTTGGTCTTATTCAGTGATATCACATCAAGTTTTTGAGTACTCATAAGAAGAAGAAGACAACGAAGAAGAAGAAGAAAAAGAAAAATAATACCACATTCTTATAGCACTGTTAAACATCTCAAATCGCTTTACAATAACGTCAGTCAAAAATAGGCCATAACAGCATATTCACACACACACACACACACACACACACACACACACACACACACACAACACAACACACACATTGGAGTATGTAAAGATCAGGCATCTGCTTTTTGCTCAGCAGATGTGGTGTAGTGTATATAGATCAGTCTGCATGTTGTGACACATCCTATAAACTGAAACAGGCCAGAGTCTGCATGTTGTGACACATCCTATAAACTGAAACAGGCCACAGTCTGCATGTTGTGACACATCCTATAAACTGAAACAGGCCAGAGTCTGCATGTTGTGACACATCCTATAAACTGAAACAGAACACTGAAACAGGCCACAGTCTGCATGTTGTGACACATCCAATAAACTGAAACAGGCCAGAGTCTGTATGCTGTGACACATCCTATAAACTGAAACAGAACACTGAAACAGGCCACAGTCTGCATGTTGTGACACATCCTATAAACTGAAACAGGCCAAAGTCTGTATGCTGTGACACATCCTATAAACTGAAACAGAACATTGAAACTGGCCACAATCTGCATGTTGTGACACATCCTATAAACTGAAACAGGCCAGAGTCTGTATGCTGTGACACATCCTCCACACTGAAACAGAACACTGAAACAGAACACAGCCTGCATGCTGTGACACATCCTCCACACTGAAACAGAACACTGAAACAGAACACAGTCTGTATGCTGTGACACATCCTCCACACTGAAACAGAACACTGAAACAGAACACAGTCTGTATGCTGTGACACATCCTCCACACTGAAACAGAACACTGAAACAGAACACTGAAACAGAACACAGCCTGCATGCTGTGACACATCCTCCACACTGAAACAGAACACTGAAACAGAACACAGCCTGCATGCTGTGACACTGAAACAGGCCACAGTCTCACCGAGGACCAGGGCCCTGCCTTCCAGCGGTGAGCAGAGGACTGACAGGGGCCGCGACACTGCCGGGTGTCTGGGGGTCGAGTCTGCAGGTCACAGCGCTCGCTGGGCAGGACGTCTTTCTGTGCCCCCACACACTGCACCAGGCGGGTCTGTAGGCCTTCCTGCTGGCACCGCTTGGCTGAACACTGTCCGCAACATCACCATCATCACCATCACCATCATCTTCATTGTCAGCAGTCACTCCTTTTGCCTACATCGAAATATCCTTATTTCATAAGTCAGACCATCATCGTCATCATCATCATCATTGTCATCATTGTCAACAAAAAAATCACTTTTATTTACATTGAACTGTGTTTATCTTACAAGTGAGACCATCGTCATCATCATCATCACTGTACACAATTATTTCTTTTATTTCCATTGAGCTGTGTTTATTTCAGAAGTGATGCGTAATTCCTGTGTGGCCATCATGTATGATGACTTTGGAGGAAGAGCTGTGTGCTGTGTTTGGGGTTTGAGGCCTTTGTGTGTCTTTGGAAATCTGATGTTCTTCTTTTGTTCTTCAAAATCAATCATTCTTCATTCTATTATGTTCTATTAATTGTTGTTAATCTTCAAGTGAGCATGACTTTAGTTTGAATGTGTTGATGTTCTTTGACGCGTCAACTGCTTAATCCTTGACAGTCATCATCATTGTAAGCGTTGTCATCCTCCTTATCATCGTTATCATCATTTTAGTCATTATCATTGTTACTACAAATATCAACACCATCATCATCATCATCATCAACACCATGTCAACATTATTATTTCAATCAGTTTTGTTTGTCATCAGTACTTCTCTCTTTCCTCTTTCTCTCTCTGTCTCTTTCATGAACACACACACACACACACACACACACACACACACACACACACACACACACACACACACACACACACACACACACACACACACACACACACACACAGAGCATGTATGCACTGAAACAGTTCTGCTGCAGACAGCTGTCACCTGTCTAAATTCTCCTCACTGAACTGTCTTCAGTTGGGCTGCAGACAGCTGTCAACTGTCTAAATTCTCCTCACTGAACTGTCTTCAGTTGGGCTGCAGACAGCTGTCACCTGTCTAAATTCTCCTCACTAAACTGTCTTCAGTTGGGCTGCAGACAGCTGTCACCTGTCTAAATTCTCCTCACTAAATTGTCTTCAGTTGGGCTGCAGACAGCTGTCACCTGTCTAAATTCTCCTCACTAAATTGTCTTCAGTTGGGCTGCAGACAGCTGTCACCTGTCTAAATTCTCCTCACTGAACTGTCTTCAGTTGGGCTGCCGTGAAGTGCCCACACATGCTTCAGCCTTTCTGTCTGCAGGAAGCGAACCTGAACCCCAGACAGCGCAGTGACATGACAGCGCAGTGCGGCACTCACCTGTGACCACTCAGCAGCCACCCACACTGTGCAGGGTGCACTGTCACAGGTCTGGAACTGGTCAGGCTTCAGGGACTGCTGACAGGTGTTGGTGGGCCCTGCTTCATCATAGCACAGCACGTGGCGCCTCCGCCACCCTCTGCCACACGTCACCGAGCACTGCCGACATGACATGTCAGTGTTGTCATGTCTTCTACTTAAAAGTCATGTGTTGGCATGTCACTGTTGTCATGTCAAATACTGCCATCTCCAGAAAGAAATTCATGTCATGTGTTGGCATGTCACTGTCGTCATCTCTTCAGTGTCACATCATGTGTTGACATGTCACTGTCGTCATCTCTTCAGTGTCACATCATGTGTTGACATGTCAGTGTCATCATCTCTTCAGTGTCACATCATGTGTTGACATGTCAGTGTCATCATCTCTTCAGTGTCACATCATGTGTTGACATGTCACTGTCGTCATCTCTTCAGTGTCACATCATGTGTTGACATGTCACTGTCATCTCTTCAGTGTCACATCATGTGTTGGCATGTCACTGTCGTCATCTCTTCAGTGTCACATCACGTGTTGACATATCACTGTCGTCATCTCTTCAGTGTCACATCATGTGTTGACATGTCAGTGTCATCATCTCTTCAGTGTCACATCATGTGTTGACATGTCACTGTCATCATCTCTTCAGTGTCACATCATGTGTTGACATGTCAGTGTCATCATCTCTTCAGTGTCACATCACGTGTTGACATGTCACTGTCGTCATCTCTTCAGTGTCACATCATGTGTTGACATGTCACTGTCATCATCTCTTCAGTGTCACATCATGTGTTGACATGTCACTGTCATCATCTCTTCAAACCAAGCAGTAAAGCATTTATAGATGGCATCACATTTTTACACACCTGCCCAAAACTGACGTTCCACAAAAACACAGAACACCTCTCAGACACCAGCACAACATGTCCCAACCCAATCTGTGTAGAAAACCCTGAGGTAACCCTTACCGGGCCCCACTTGCCAGTCAGCCATCGACTGGTGCCCTCCACACGGTTGCTGGTGATGACACCTGTCTTGAAGTCGTTCTCTGCAGGCGATATGCAGGTGCCTCTGTTGCAGCGGATCTGGGTGTCTGGCTTGACGATGGTGTCACAGAAACTGTCGTCAGCGATCTGGTCCTTGAACATGCACTCCACATAGCGTTTCTGTACACCATGTCCACAGCTCACCGTGCACTGCACACACACACACACACACACACACACACACACACACACACACACAAACACACACACACACACAAACACACACACACACACACACACAAACACACACACACACACACACACACACACACACACACACACACACACACACACACACACACACACAAACACACACACACACACACACACACACACACAAACACACACACACACACAAACACACAAACACACACACACACACACACACAAACACACACACACACACACACACACACACACACAAACACACACACACACACACACACACACACACACACACACACACACACACACACACACAAACACACACACACACACACACACACACACACACACACACACACACACACACACACACACACACACACACAATGTCAGCCAGTCTTTCTTCCTTTTTTTTTTTTTTTTTTTTTTTTTTTAGAGGAGTGTGTGGCTTGTTTTTACATGTGTATGTTCATTTCTTTCTCCTATTCTTTTTTAGAGGAGTGTGTAGCTTGTTTTTACATGTGTATGTTCAGTTCTTTCTCCTCTTCTTTTTTAGAGGAGTGTGTGGCTTGTTTTTACATGTGTATGTTCATTTCTTTCTCCTATTCTTTTTTAGAGGAGTGTGTGTCTTGTTTTTACATGTGTATGTTCATTTCTTTCTCCTATTCTTTTTTAGAGGAGTGTGTGGCTTGTTTTTACATGTGTATGTTCAATTCTTTCTCCTATTTTTAGAGGAGTGTGGGGCTTGTTTTTACATGTGTATGTTCATTTCTTTCTCCTTTTTTTTTTTTTTTTTTCAATGAGCATTTCAGGAGAAAAAAAATAGACACTAAAACTGACAACACTAAGTAGTGAAGACAGAGAAAGACAGGCAGAGACAGACAGTGACAGAGACAGAGAGGCAGGCAGCCATACTGGGACAGAAGAGAAAGGAGAAAAACTGATTTTACAGATCTGAGACAGACAGAGAGAGACAGACAGACACAGAAAAAGACAGTGTTAGAGACAAAGACAGACAGACAGAGAGACAGAGAGAGACAGACAGTGTTAGAGACAGACAGACAGACATATAGAGACAGAGACAGACAGACAGTGTTAGAGACAGAGACAGACAGACATATAGAGACAGAGACAGACAGAGAGAGACAGTGTTAGAGACAGAGACAGACAGACAGACATATAGAGACAGAGACAGACAGACAGAAAAACATATAGAAACAGAGACAGACAGACAGTGTTAGAGACAGACAGACAGAGAGAGACAGCTGCTCACATCACTCCAGTGTCCAGAGCGCCAGTCCCCACAGGGGCGAGTCATACAGGACTGCACACTGCTGGGTCGCTTCAGGTGAGCACAGTGTGAACCCCTCATGGGCTGCCCATCGTACCCCATGCAGCTGACAAACCTGTGTCTCACGCCCTGACCACACGTCGCTGAGCACTGAAACACACACCCCTCCATGTCACATCATCATCATAATATTCAGAGAACATTCAGTATGCCCAGTGTAATGATGCAAAACCCTAGGCCCTGGGTGTTTACAGTGAAAAGCACAATGACATCTGCACACTCAATACACCTGCACACACAAATCCCCCCCCCCGGCCCCCCCCCACACACCAACCCCAACATTTTTGTCCAGTGCTGAAAGGTCACTGACAATTTTCTGTAAGGCAGTTTGAGTGCTGTGACCAGCTTACTGCAAGGAACAGAACAGGTTGTTCTGATTGAGGTGTTCAGAAAGTTGCAGGAGAACAATCTTTTCAGTTGTGTTGGACAGAACAAGGCAGGTTGGAAACAGGTCTGTAGTTTTTCAGATTTTCTCGATCAAGAGATGGCTTTTCCGAAAATGGTTTGACAACTGACTTTTTATAAACACTAATGGAAAGGTGCCAGACAGTAAAGAGTTGTTTATGATGGAAGTGAAATAAGGAAGTAGAAAGTCAAGACATTCAGAAAGAAGGGGTTAAGGCAGACGGTTAAGTTCACAAGTTTTACTGACAGTATTTTTGACAGTGTCATGTACAGCTGTTTCAGACACTGGTTGGAGGGCAGTAAGGGGAGGTCCACAACACTGGTTGGAGGGCAGTGAGGGCAGATCCACAACACTGGTTGGAGGGCAGTGAGGGCAGATCCACAACACTGGTTGGAGGGCAGTGAGGGGAGATCCACAACACTGGTTGGAGGGCAGTGTGGGCAGTGAGGGCAGTGAGGGCAGATCCACAACACTGGTTGGAGGGCAGTGAGGGGAGATCCACTACACTGGTTGGAGGGCAGTGAGGGGAATGAGGGCAGTGGAGGGCAGTGAGGGGAATGAGGGCAGTGAGGGCAGTGGAGGGCAGTGAGGGGAATGAGGGCAGTGGAGGGCAGTGAGGGGAATGAGGGCAGTGAGGGGAATGAGGGCAGTGAGGGCAATGGAGGGCAGTGAGGGGAATGAGGGCAGTGAGGGGAATGACGGCAGTGGAGGGCAGTGAGGGGAATGAGGGTAGTGAGGGGAATGAGGGCAGTGAGGGGAATGAGTGCAGTGGAGGGCAGTGAGGGGAATGAGGGCAGTGAGGGGAATGAGGGCAGTGAGGGGAATGAAGGCAGTGAGGGCAGTGAGGGGAATGAGAGCAATGAGGGGAATGAGGGCAGTGAGGGGAATGAGAGGAATGAGGGCAGTGAGGGGAATGAGGGCAGTGAGGGTAATGAGGGCAATGAGGGGAATGAGGGCAGTGAGGGGAATGAAGGCAGTGAGGGCAGTGAGGGGAATGAGGGCAGTGGAGGGCAGTGAGGGGAATGAGGGCAATGAGGGGAATGAGGGCAGTGGAGGGCAGTGAGGGGAGATCCACAACACTGGCAGCTTTGTCAGCACATCACTTCATTCTTTCTGACAAAATAGCAGTGCTCAAAATGTTGCAGTTGTAGTAGTAGTAGTAGAAGTAATAGCAGTGATGATGATGATAAATAATAACAATAATAGTGATGATGATGCTGAAGATGATGATGATAACAATACCTCTATTGATACCACTGCTACTACTACTACTGTATCTAATTGTGTAGCACCAAATCTTGTGCAGAGACAAAGTACTTTCACGCCAAACTTTCACACGCACCCATAAAAGGTAACAGAGACATAAAATAACAGTCTGTTGCACTGACAGGTTACAATCAAAACACTAGGAGATGACGCACAGCATTAAAAAAACACAAAAAAAACAAAAAAACACACACACACAACAAAGCAAGTCCAATAAAAACATCAGCTTTCCATTGTTTCCAACCCACACAGACGCTCATCAACATTACATCCCCCCCACACACACAAACCATCCATCACCCCCACACACCCCCTTCACCCCCTCACCTCTGTCCAGTCCCCGAACCTCCAAGAGGCTTCAGACACAGCGGGGATCATGTTACCCATGGTGCTCTGGGTCACTGACTGCACACCCCCGCTGGTTGTGGCACTGCTGGTCTCCACCTCTGTTGTCACGGTCGTAGATACGGCAGTGGTTGTAGCAGTCATGGCGGAGGTGGCTGTGGTGGTGGTGGGTGTGGTGGTGGCGGAGGGTGTGGAAGTGGAGGTGGGTGTGGTGGTGGGTGTGGTGGTGGTGGTGGGTGTGGTTGTGGTAGTGGTGGTGGTGGAGGTGGGGCAGGAGCCCAGGTAGCAGACTTTGCGGTCCAGCAGTCGCTTGCTGGCATCACAGGCCGAGTCGTCCTGAAGGGCGGGGCCAAGTCGGCACTTGATGGAGCGTAGACTGACCCCCTTGTCACAGGTCACTGAACACTGCACACACATTGTCACAGGTCACTGAACACTGCACACATTGTCACAGGTCACTGAACACTGCACACAAATTGTCACAGGTCACTGAACACACATTGTCACAGGTCACTGAACACTGCACACACACTGTCACAGGTCACTGAACACTGCACACACATTGTCACAGGTCACTGAACACACATTGTCACAGGTCACTGAACACTGCACACAATGTCACGGGTCACTGAACACTGCACACACATTGTCACAGGTCACTGAACACACATTGTCACAGGTCACTGAACACTGCACACACATTGTTACAGGTCACTGAACACACATTGTCACAGGTCACTGAACACTGTACACACATTGTCACAGCTCACTGAACACTGCACACACATTGTCACAGGTCATCGAACACTGCACACACTGTCACAGGTCACTGAACACAACACACACTGTGACCACAGAGACATACTGAACTGTGTACAAGTCATGTCAGTTTGCAGTGTAGCGTAGACAGTGATGAACACAACACACACTGTGACCAGTCCCTGACGAGGGTGGGCATTTCAACTGTGGCAGTTAAGTCTGGGTGTTGCTGGGTGCATCAAATGTCTGGGTGTTGCTGGGTGTTGTGGGTGCATCAAATGTCTGGGTGTTGCTGGGTGCATCAAATGTCTGGGTGTTGCTGGGTGTTCTGGGTGCATCAAATGTCTGGGTGTTGCTGGGTGCATCAAATGTCTGGGTGTTGTGGGTGCATCAAATGTCTGGGTGTTGCTGGGTGTTGCTGGGTGCATCAAATGTCTGGCTGTTGCTGGGTGTCTGTGGGTGCATCAAATGTCTGGGTGTTGCTGGGTGTTTCTGGGTGCATCAAATGTCTGGGTGTTTCTGGGTGCATCAAATGTCTGGCTGTTGCTGGGTGTTTCTGGGTGCATCAAATGTCTGGGTGTTTCTGGGTGCATCAAATGTCTGGGTGTTGCTGGGTGTTTCTGGGTGCATCAAATGTCTGGGTGTTGCTGGGTGCATCAAATGTCTGGGTGTTGCTGGGTGTTGTGGGTGCATCAAATGTCTGGGTGTTGCTGGGTGCATCAAATGTCTGGGTGTTGCTGGGTGTTGTGGGTGCATCAAATGTCTGGGTGTTGCTGGGTGTTTCTGGGTGCATCAAATGTCTGGGTGTTGCTGGGTGCATCAAATGTCTGGGTGTTGCTGGGTGTTGCTGGATGCAGCAGATTCAGCACGAGGAGCATGAGGTCAGTGTCACCACGATGGCACCAAAAACTGCACCAACAAATACAACAGGACAGACAGACAGACAGAGAGAGAGGGGAAGGGAGAGAACTGACCGGCCCCCATCCCCCCGGCACCCAGCGTGGGCAGTCCTTGGTGCTGCAGTCCTTCCTGGCAGCAGGGCGGTCAGTCTTGCTGCACTGCCTCTCCTCCATCTTCTTCTGTCCCAGGATGCACCACACCTTGCGGTGCTTCCGTCCCCCGCCACACGTCACCGAACACTGCACACACACACTCACAATGATCCTCCACTCCCCCTCTGTTCAATGATTACTGTCTGCATGGCTCACAAGAATGAAGAAGGAAACAGTGACAGAAAAAGATGTGAACAACTGTGGACAGTGGGACAGCAACCAGAGGATACAGATGACAAAGAAGACAGACAGCAAGACACGCTGACAGACAGACAGACAGAGGATACAGATGACAAAGACAGACAGCAAGACATGCTGACAGACACATAGACAGAGGATACAGATGACAAAAAAGACAGACAGCAAGACACGCTGACAGACAGACAGACAGAGGATACAGATGACAAAGACAGACAGCAAGACATGCTGACAGACACATAGACAGAGGATACAGATGACAAAAAAGACAGACAGCAAGACACGCTGACAGACAGACAGACAGAGGATACAGATGACAAAGAGGAGAGACAGAAAGACACGCTGACAGACAGACAGACAGAGGATACAGATGACAAAGAAGACAGACAGCAGGACACGCTGACAGACAGACAAACAGAGGATACAGATGACAAAGAAGACAGACAGCAAGACACGCTGACAGACAGACAGACAGAGGATACAGATGACAAAGAAGACAGACAGCAAGACACGCTGACAGACAGACAGACAGACAGAGGATACAGATGACAAAGACAGACAGAGGATACAGATGACAAAGAAGACAGACAGCAAGACATGCTGACAGACACATAGACAGAGGATACAGATGACAAAGACAGACAGAGGATACAGATGACAAAGAGGAGAGACAGCAAGACACGCTGACAGACAGACAGACAGAGGATACAGATGACAAAGAAGACAGAGAGCAAGACACGCTGACAGACAGACAGACAGAGGATACAGATGACAAAGACAGACAGCAAGACACGCTGACAGACAGAGGATACAGATGACAAAGAAGACAGAGAGCAAGACACGCTGACAGACAGACAGACAGAGGATACAGATGACAAAGAAGACAGAGAGCAAGACACGCTGACAGACAGACAGACAGAGGATACAGATGACAAAGAAGACAGACAGCAAGACACACTGACAGACACACAGACAGAGGATACAGGTCTAATGAGTGTTGTCATTCACGCTGTCGTTGCTTTGATAAAATCATGAATGTGTCCTTATTTTCATCTGATATCTCATTTACCTGATAACTTCTTTTTTCCATAACCTTTAACAGAAAATTTATTAAATGGCTAAGTGCTAAAAATAATTGAGGAAAAAAAAAGGAAGTCAAAAAAAGGTATGCTGTGAAAGAAGATTTAACAGTGAATTTCAAAATAAAATTTGAAAAAACCATGTGAACACAGTCCTTTAAGTAAGGATACAGGTGCACATGTCACATGGAACCAACAGACACAGAAAAAACAAACAGGAGAGCCCAGTGAACAGACCCCCACCCCCCACCGCCCCCACCCCCACAACGTACCCCAGTCCAGTGACCACACCCCTACCTCCCTCCCTTAACAGACAACATACCCCAGTCCAGTGACTATACCCCTACATCCCTCCCATTAACAGACAACATACCCCAGTCCAGTGACCACACCCCTCCCCCCCCACCCCCGACCCCCCCCCGGGAACAGACAACGTACCCCAAACCAGTGACCACACCCCTACCTCCCCCCTCCCCTTAATGGACAACGTACCCCAGTCCAGTGACCACACCCCTACCTCCCCCCTCCCCTTAACAGACAACGTACCCCAGTCCAGTGACCACACCCCTACCTCCCCCCCTTAACGGAAAACGTACCCCAGTCCAGTGACCACACCCCTACCTCCCCCCTCCCCTTAACGGACAACGTACCCCAGTCCAGTGACCACACCCCTCCCTCCCCCCCTCCCCTTAACGGACAACGTACTCCAGTCCAGTGACCACACGCCTCCCTCCCTCCCCTTAACAGACAACGTACCCCAGTCCAGTGACCACACCCCTCCCTCCCCCCCCTTAACAGACAACATACCCCAATCCAGTGACCACACCCCTCCCTCCCCCCTCCCCTTAACGGACAACGTACCCCAGTCCAGTGACCACACCCCTCCCTCCCTCCCCTTAACGGACAATGTACCCCAGTCCAGTGACCACACCCCTCCCTCCCTTAACGGACAACGTACCCCAGTCCAGTGACTGCATCCTACCTCCCTCCCTCCCTTAAAGGACAACGTACCCCAATCCAGTGGTTGCATCCTCCCTCCCCCACCCCCCTTATCGGACAACGTACCCCAGTCCAGTGGCCACACCCCTCCCTCCCCACCCTTAACGGACAACGTACCCCAGTCCAGTGACCACACCCCTTCCTCCCTTAACGGACAATGTACCCCAATCCAGTGACCACACCCCTCCCTCCCCCCCTGAACAGATAACGTACCCCAGTCCAGTGACCACACCCCTTCCTCCCTCCCTCCCTTAACGGACAACGTACCCCAGTCCAGTGACCACACCCCTCCCTCCCCCCCCTTAACAGACAACGTACCCCAGTCCAGTGACCACACCCCTTCCTCCCTCCCTCCCTTAA
>NC_134883.1:19292746-19307746 GCF_041734735.1 Babylonia areolata | reverse complement strand
TGTGTGTCGGCCTGGTGTGTCAGCACTTTGATTTGTCTCCACACAATATTCCCCACTGTACACATAATTATATCTATCATAGTCATTACTGTGATTATCATTATAACTGTTACTGCTATAACTATCATCATCATCATTATCACCATCATCATGATTCACATCAGGATCATCATTACTTGATGGTGCAGTCTGTGTTGCACGACTCCACAACAGGGGTGGGTTTCTTCTTCCCCTTGCACCGTTTCTTGGACATGATCAGGTTATCTCCCTCCTGCACACACAGGACCCGCCGCTTCCGCTGTCCTGCACACACAGGGGGTTGTTTTGTAAGGTGGGGGACACATGGGGCATGTTCTGTCATGGGGGGGATAGGGGGACACATGGGGCATGTTCTGTCATGGGGGGGATAGGGAGACACATGGGGCATGTTCTGTGATGGGGGATAGGGAGACACATGGGGCATGTTCTGTCATGGGGGGGCGGGGGGGTAGGGAGACACATGGGACATGTTCAGTCATTGGGGGGGGGGGGGGGGTAGGGAGACACATGGGGCATGTTCTGTCATTGGGGGGGGGAGACACATGGGGCATGTTCTGTCATGGGGGGGATAGGGAGACACATGGGGCATGTTCTGTCATGGGGGATAGGGGGACACATGGGGCATGTTCTGTCATGGGGGGGCGGGGGGGTAGGGAGACACATGGGGCATGTTCTGTCATTGGGGGGATAGGGAGACACATGGGGCATGTTCTGTCATGGGGGATAGGGAGACACATGGGGCATGTTCTGTCATGGGGGATAGGGAGACACATGGGGCATGTTCTGTCATGGGGGATAGGGAGACACATGGGGCATGTTCTGTCATGGGGGATAGGGAGACACATGGGGCATGTTCTGTCATGGGGGATATGGAGGACATGGGAAATAGTCCATGATGTGGTGATGTGAATTATGGAAACAGAAACATACCCAGCACACACACCACACAATCAAAGAATGGCAGCCTAATGGGGAGGTGAAAATGCCAAAGACATGTAATAGCCCACTTGAAGATACAGTTGCACATGGGAATTGTAACTCCCCAAACAACAAGGCAACCATCACCAAGCCCCCACACTGCAGAGAAGTGAACCCGTACCCCCACACAGCTGACTACACTTGCGCCAGGGTCCCTGGTTGCTCCAGGAGAAGCGGACACTGTCCCCGGCAGAGATGATGTAGGAGTAGGTCACATTGGGTGGCACCAGTTTGCCCACAGACAGCACCTGCAAACACACACACACACACACACACACACACACACACACATACAAACACAGAATTATGTATGGTGCACTGTACTAATAAACAAATCAGCATGTTCAAAGACTACTGTTATCTTACCCTCTCTGATACCTCCTGCTGCTATGGACTGCTACTTTACTGTTACTGTTTCCTGTTACTATGGACTGCTACTTCGCTGTTACTGTTTCCTGTTACTTTTGACTGCTACTTTACTGTTACTGTTTCCTGCTGCTATGGACTGCTACTTTACTGTTACTGTTTCCTGTTACTATGGACTGCTACTTTACTGTTACTGTTTCCTGCTGCTATGGACTGCTACTTTACTGTTACTGTTTCCTGTTACTTTTGACTGCTACTTCACTGTTACTGTTTCCTGTTACTATTGACTGCTACTTCGCTGTTACTGTTTCCTGTTACTTTTGACTGCTACTTTACTGTTACTGTTTCCTGTTACTATTGACTGCTAAAGGCATAACAATGATGATGATGACAATGATAACAACACTGTCCCCTATGACACAGACAGTGACTCACAAAGAGGCTGACAGACAGACAGACAGACAGTGACTCACAAAGAGGCTGACAGAGTGACACAGACAGTGACTCACAAAGAGGCTGACAGGCAGACAGACAGACAGTGACTCACAAAGAGGCTGACAGACAGACAGACAGACAGACAGTGACTCACAAAGAGGCTGACAGACAGACAGACAGACAGTGACTCACAAAGAGACTGACAGGCAGACAGACAGACAGTGACTCACAAAGAGGCTGACAGAGAGACACAGACAGTGACTCACAAAGAGGCTGACAGAGTGACACAGACAGTGACTCACAAAGGGGCTGACTAGTAACACACAGACAGTGACTCACAAAGAGGCTGACTAGTAACACACAGACAGTGACTCACAAAGAGGCTGACTAGTAACACACAGACAGTGACTCACAAAGAGGCTGACTAGTAGCACACAGACAGTGACTCATAAAGAGGCTGACAGACAGACAGTGACTCACAAAGAGGCTGACTGACAGACAGACAGACAGTGACTCACAAAGAGGCTGACGACTGACAGACAGACAGTGACTCACAAAGAGGCTGACAGACAGACAGACAGTGACCCACAAAGAGGCTGACGAGTGACACACAGACAGTGACTCACAAAGAGGCTGACAGACAGACAGACAGACAGTGACCCACAAAGAGGCTGACAGAGTGACACACAGACAGTGACTCACAAAGAGGCTGACAGACAGACAGACAGACAGTGACTCACAAAGAGGCTGACAGACAGACAGTGACCCACAAAGAGGCTGACGAGTAACACACAGACAGTGACTCACAAGGAGGCTGACAGACAGACAGACAGTGACTCACAAAGAGGCTGACAGACAGACAGTGACTCACAAAGAGGCTGACAGACAGACAGACAAACAGACAGTGACTCACAAAGAGGCTGACAGGCTCCCCCAGCATGTGTGTGGAGTTGATGCGCTCTGTGCTGTGGTCAGATCCACTGTACTCCAACATAGCGCCCTTCACCTTCACACTCCACCGCTCCGTACGCACGATGAAGTCTCCGTTCAGGATGAACTTCCTCTCCCAATTCTTCAGGGCTGCGAGCAGGCAAAAGGAAGGGAGGGAGGGGGCAGGTGGTACTCATGAGCAAGGGAAAATAATGTGCTAAACATCGACATGTACAATAAAATAATACCTGAAATTGGTTTTTAACAATCGGGAAGTTAGATAAGTCACAGAGCAAAAGAAATGTATGAGCTAAAGCCTCTTTGCATAAAAACCCAGGAAAGTTATGATTGTAAAGCTAAAGAAATTTATGTTCAAAAGACTGACTGGTAAAAAAAAAAAAAATACTGAAATAAAATTACTCATGGAGTAAGAAATTTGTCTCTTCAAAAGATTGATCAGGTTAACATCTGCGAAAGTAGATTACTATATATGAACAAAAGATTGACAGATTAAACAATAATGAAAGTAGATTACTATATATGAACAAAAGACTGACAGATTAAACAATAATGAAAATAGATTACTATATATGAACAAAAGATTGACAGATTAAACAATAATTAAAAAAGTACAGAAACCTATCAAAGAGGACAAACAGCTTGAAGAAAGAGAACACCTGCATAATACAGTGAAGTTTCAGTTTCAGTTTCACTTTCTCAAGGAGGCGTCACTGCGTTCGGACAAATCCATACACGCTACACCACATCTGTTGAGCAGATGCCTGACCAGCAGCATAACCCAACGCGCTTAGTCAGGCCTTGAGTGCATGCTTACATATTTGTGTACCTATGAAAGTGGATATCATTTTACGTAATTTCGCCAGAGGACAACACTCTCGTTGCCATGGGTTCTTTTTCAGTGCGCCAAGTGCGTGCTGCACACGGGACCTCGGTTTATCGTCTCATCCGAAAGACTAGACGCTCAGTTTGATTTTCCAGTCAAACTTAGGAGAAAGGGCGAGAGCGGGATTCGAACCCACACCCTCACGGACTCTCTGTATTGGCAGCTGAGCGTCTTAACCATTCTGCCACCTTCCTCCTAAGTGAAGAAAGAGAACACCTGCATAATACAGTGAAGAAAGAGAACACCTGTAGAATACAGTGAAAAAATAGAACACCTGTAGAATACAGTGAAAAAATAGAACACCTGTAGAATACAGTGAAGAGAACACCTGTAGAACATAGTGAAGAAGGAGAACACCTGCAGAACACAGTGAAGAAAGAGAACACCTGCATAATACAGTGTGAAGAAAGAGAACACCTGTAGAATACAGTGGAGAAGGAGAACACCTGCAGAATACAGTGAAGAAAGAGAACACCTGTAGAATACAGTGAAGAAAGAGAACACCTGCACAATACAGTGAGAAAGAGAACACCTGTAGAACACCTGCAGAATACAGTGAAGAAAGAGAACACCTGTAGAATACAGTGAAGAAAGAGAACACCTGCAGAGCACCTGTTGAATACAGTGAAGAAAGAGAACACCTGTAGAATACAGTGAAGCAAGAGAACACCTGTAGAATACAGTGAAGAAAGAGAACACCTGCACAATACAGTGAAGAAAGAGAACACAGTGAAGAAAGACAACACCTGTAGAATACAGTGAAGAAAGAGAACACCTGCACAATACAGTGAAGAAAGAGAACACAGTGAAGAAAGACAACACCTGTAGAATACAGTGAAGAAAGAGAACACCTGCACAATACAGTGAAGAAAGAGAACACCTGCAGAGCACCTGTTGAATACAGTGAAGAAAGAGAACACCTGTAGAATACAGTGAAGCAAGAGAACACCTGTAGAATACAGTGAAGAAAGAGAACACCTGTAGAATGAATTAAGATACTGATAAAAAAAAAATGTTTAAAAGTTATAACAACATGAAATAAGATACTGATTCCAAAAAAAGTTCTAATAACATGAAATAAGACACTGATAAAAAAAATTTAAAAAAAGAAAGAAAAAAGAAGTTATAATAACATGAAATCAGATACTGATTTTTAATTTTTAAAAATAACATTAAAAATAAATAAATAAATAAAAGGTTATAACATGAAATCAGATACTGTTTTTTGTTGTTTTTGTTTTGTTTTTGTTTTGTTTTTTGTTATAATAACATGAAATCAGATACTGAGAGAGAGAGAGAGAGAGAGAGAGAGAGAGACACTGGACACTGGGCACTGGAATTATTTATTGTCATTGCCAAGAAAGGTCTTTTGACAAGGGGGCAACAACATAAATCCATATATTTTAGCTTCAAAACAACAGAACACTATATTTTATTCTGAACCCTTCAGTCAGTTTAAACCAAGAAAATATGCAATACTTGGAAACACTTAAGTCACATCCTGACAAAAACTCAACGAAACGGAACTAAAGAAAAACAACAATGTAATGATAATAAAATACCAAAATGAATGGAGACTGACTCGACCATCCCTTCAAAAATACATCAAACCAATACATACTGCCTCAACAACACACTCAATTATGCAATGTTATGTTTTCTGTTTTATCCAAATAAAAGAGCAACTTCTTTACTAACTATAATTAAGTCTCTTCTATACTGTTAATACTATTCTGACTTATGTACCTTTGTCTCATTGTTTGAGCTTCTGCAATGAATTTAGCGACAGATCTAATTATGATTTCATTATCACATGACAAAACAGTAACAACATCATGGCTTTTAGCCATCTCTGTTTTAAAGAATATACATTTTTCTCGCACAGTATTATACATTTCACACTGAAAAAGAAAATGTTTTTCATCATCCACTTGGTATCCACAGAGAGGACATGGTGATTGTATAGAAGTCCCAGGTTCAAACCATCTTCTGTTTGCATTAAACCCCAGAGTTCTTAACCTAAATCTCGCATAATTTATTCTGTGCCATTTGTCTGTAATGATCCTGAGATATGTTTCTGGTTGAAATATACTTTTAAAAGAAAAGAACCAACTATATTTTTCTTTACTTTCCATGTCAGAAGAGAGAGAGAGAGAGAGAGAGAGAGAGAGAGAGAGAGAGAGAGAGAGAGAGAGAGAGAGAGAGAGAGAGAGAGAGAGAGAGAGAGAGAGAAAGTTATAATAACATGAAATCAGATACTGATTTTTTTTTTAATTAATAATAACATGAAATCAAATAATGATAATAATAAAAAGTTATAATAACATGAAATCAGATACTGATTTTTTTTTTAAGTTATAATAACATGAAATAAGATACTGATAAAAAATAAAATATGATAAAATACATGAAATCAGATACTGACTTTTTTTTTAAAAAGGAAAAAAGTTATAATAGTATTAAATCAGATATTAATATTTCAAAAGTTATAACAACATGAAATCAGATATTGATTTTTTTTTTTTTAAGTTATAATAACATGAAATCAGATACTGATTTTTTTTTAAAGTTATAACAACATGAAATAAGATACTGTTAAAAATAAAATAAGATAGAATAACATGAAATCAGATACTGATTTTTTTTTTTAAAGGAAAAAAATTATAATAGCATGAAATCAGATATTGATTTTTTTTAAAGTTATAATAACATGAAATCAGATATTTTTTTTTGGAGGAAGTTATAATAACATGAAATCAGATACTGATTTTTTTTTTTTTTTTTAATAGCATGAAATCAGATACTCATTTTATAACATGAAATCAGATACTGTTGTTGTTTTTTAAGTTATAACAACATGAAATCAGATACTGATAAAAAAAAGAAGTTATAATAACATTAAATAAGACCAGTAATGACAGAAACACTGGAAAAACAGGCAGCAGACAGACAGACAGAGAAAGACAGTGTGAGGGACTGACCCAGGTAATTGTCGTCGTACTGTGTGGAGTGGTCACCGTACTGCCGAATCTCCACGTTGGTGGCACCAGCCGGGATGGTGGTGACGTAGTTGTAGCCTGGAACATCAACATGTCACTGATTGTACTACTGATTGTACTACTGTCGTGTTTCCTTACAATGTAGCCTGGAACATCAACACATCACTGATTGTACTACTGATTGTACTACTGTCGTGTTTCCTTACAATGTAGCCTGGAACATCAACACATCACTGATTGTACTACTGTCATGTTTCCTTACAATGGATGGCGCTATTTTCTCACCATGGATGTCGTTATTGTCTCACCATGGATGGCGTTATTGTCTCACCATGGATGGCGTTATTGTCTCATCATAGACGGTGTTATTGTCTCACCATAGACAGCGTTATTGTCTCACCATCGATGGCGCTATTGTCTCACCATAGATGGCGCTATTGTCTCACCATAGATGGCGTTATTGTCTCACCATAGACAGCGTTATTGTCTCACCATAGATGGTGTTATTGCTATTGTCTAACCATAGATGGCGCTATTGTCTCACCATGGATGGCGTTATTGCCTCACCATCGATGGCGCTATTGTCTCACCATGAATGGCGTTATTGTCTCACCATAGATGGCGTTATTGCTATTGTCTCACCATGGATGGCACTATTGTCTCACCATAGACGGTGTTATTGTCTCACCATAGATGGCACTATTGCTATTGTCTCACCATAGATGGTGTTATTGTCTCACCATGGATGGCGTTATTGTCTCACCATCGATGGCGCTATTGTCTCACCATGAATGGCGCTATTGTCTCACCATAGATGGCGCTATTGTCTCACCATGGATGGCGTTATTGTCTCACCATAGACAGCGTTATTGTCTCACCATGGATGGCGTTATTGCTATTGTTTCACCATAGACAGCGTTATTGTCTCACCATAGATGGCGCTATTGTCTCACCATAGATGGCGTTATTGTCTCACCATAGATGGCGCTATTGTCTAACCATAGATGGCGCTATTGTCTCACCATAGATGGCGTTATTGCCTCACCATGGATGGCACTATTGTCTGACCATGGATGGCGTTATTGTCTCACCATGAATGGCGTTATTGTCTGACCATGGATGGCACTATTGTCTCACCATAGATGGCGTTGTTGAAGGAGCCAGACACAGAGCGACAGGTGTAGTTGTCCCCTCCACACACTCCACACCGGTCCCGCTTCATCTTGGATCCCAGCTTGTTGTCACACCCTGCCCTCTGTCAGCACACACACCACACACACCACACACCACACACACACACCACACACACACACAAGGTATTCAGCAGATCATTCAATTGTTCATTCATTAAATTAATTGGGCATTCATTCAGTCATTTAATGCATCACTGAATCCATCAACCCCTCCATCTACATGTCCATACATCCATCTGTCCATCCATCCATCCACACATCTATTTTTCCATCCACCCAACCATCCATCCATGCATCTGTCCTTCCATCCATCTACATACATCCATTTTATCCATTCATCACTCCATTCAGTCAGTCAGCCAAACAGGCCTTGAGACAGACAGACAGACAGACAGACAGAGAGGTGTGGTGTGGTAAGAGCAAGTACCCAGCATTTCCCGTTGACACAGATGTCGTCAGTGAAGGGCAGACACTTGGTGCCGTCCACCACTGTCTTGGCCAGCAGGGAGAACTTGGTGCTGTGTGACGCCTGGCAATACAGCTTGCAACTGTCCCGCATCTCAACTGGAGGCCATGCACATGCACACGCGCGCACACACACACACACACACACACACACACTTTAGTCTAACATCACTAAAAGTGGAAAGACACACAACTGAAGACTACTGACCACACATCAGCACCAGTTCCTGGCCAACAGGCTGGAAAGACACATTGTCCAAAGTTTCTTCTTTTTTCTTCTTTCTTTTGTTTTTGACTGGCCGCCCTCTGTCATGTCAGTGACACATATCTCTGTTTTTGGCTGGCCGCCCTCTGTCATGTCAGTGACACACATCTCTGTTTTTGGCTGGCCGCCCTCTGTCATGTCAGTGACTCACATATCTGTTTTTGGCTGGCCGCCCTATGTCATGTCAGTGACACATACCTGTTTTTGGCTGGCTGCCCTCTGTCATGTCAGTGACACACATCTCTGTTTTTGGCTGGCCGCTCTCTGTCATGTCAGTGACACACATCTCTGTTTTTGGCTGGCCGCCCTCTGTCATGTCAGTGACACACACCTCTGTTTTTGGCTGGCCGCCCTCTGTCATGTCAGTGACTCACACATCTCTGTTTTTGGCTGGCCGCCCCCTGTCATGTCAGTAACTCACACATCTCTGTTTTTGGCTGGCCACCCTCTGTCAACAGTCGTACTGGAAAGAAGCCTGGTTGTTGATACAAATGAAGTCAGGCTGCTGGTGTGACACGGTAAAAACAGTCATATATTGAGGAGGAAGAGGAATTTTGTCCCATATCCCATCACACACATCAGTGATTGAAGACATTTTGTTAGAGTATCAACGTACACAGTTGAGTTTCATCTTTTAGAGAAGACTGCTTGCAAATACCAATCAACCTGGAAGTTACATCCCACAAACTCAGAAAGAAAGAAACAACAATTTCTGCAAAGCCAAGATCAGTCATTACTTCTCAATACCCACCCCCCTACCCCCCCAAAAAATGGTCAGTGACTATCACAGCCCCAGTAACAGAGAGAGGTTGTGCACTCACTCCCAGAGTACTTGGGGACCCATTTGGTGTTGGGGGAGAAGCCAGCCATGTCCACCCGGCCATTGAAGTCAGCACACTGCTCCGCCCGGAAGTCCTGACTGTTGGCAGGACAGGGCTGTGGGGACACACCCACCATTATTTCACTGCAGTCACCATGAGGGGGGCGGGATGCAGGGGGGCGGGGAGGAAGGAAGGAATTGGGGAGACAGGATGGGCAGAATCAAGGACACACAGAAGAATGGAAAAAGAAAGGCACGGAAGGAGTGAATGAACCCAATGAGGAAAGAAAAGAGAATCACGTTTGAAGGTAAGATAATGTCAACTTGTCCCCCATAGCCCTCCCTCTCTCTCACACACGAGCATGTATGCACACACACACACACACACACACACACACACACACACACACACACACACCCACACTCACACAATGACACACTGAACACACTCACACACACAATGACACATTGAACACACACACACACACACACACACACACACACACACACACTGACACAGATACAGTAACTAACCAGACTGACACACAATCAGACAGACAGTGAAAGAGCTTACCTGAGTATTACAGGATTTATATTTGATCCACCGACCCAGGCAGTAACGACCACCATTCTCAGGACTGTGAACACAGCAACACACACTCTCCCTACTGTAGCAGTCACTTCATAGAACACTACATACATAACTATGGCATGTATTTTGTATTTTGTATTTCTTTTTATCACAACAGATTTCTCTGTGTGAAATTCGGGCTGCTCTCCCCAGGGAGAGCGCGTCGCTACAATGAGAGCGCCACCCATTTTTTTGTATTTTTCCTGCATGCAGTTTTATTTGTTTTTCCTATCCAAGTGGATTTTTCTACAGAATTTTGCCAGGAACAACTCTTTTGTTGCCGTGGGTTCTTTTACGTGCGCTAAGTGCGTGCTGCACACGGGACCTCGGTTTATCGTCTCATCCGAATGACTAGCGTCCAGACCACCACTCAAGATCTAGTGGAGGGGTAGAAAATATCGGCAGCTGAGCCGTGATTCAAACCAGCGCGCTCAGATTCTCTCACTTCCTAGGCGGACGCGTTACCTCTAGGCCATCACTCCACCTCATCATTACAACATAAACACAGTGACACATACAGTACCACACTACATACATAACTGTGCTATATGTCATCACAACATAAACACAGTGACACATACAGCACCACACTACATACATAACTGTGACATGTGTCATCACAACACACAGTGACACATACAGTACCACACTACATACATAACTATGACATGTGTCATTATTACATTAACACACGGCACATACAATACCACACTACACACAGAACTATAACATGTGTCATCACTACATAAACATTTGACCACTATACACACAGATCTATGACACGTGTCATTACTACATAAACACAGTGACACATACAGTGCCACATCACATACATAACTATGACATATGTCATTACTACATAAACACAGTGACACATACAGTGCCATATCACATACATAACTATGACACATGTCATTACTACATAAACACAGTGACACATACAGTGCCAATCACATACATAACTATGACATGTGTCATTACTACAGAAACACAGTGACACATACAGTGCCATAGCACATACATAACTATGACACATGTCATCACTACATAAACACAGTGACACATACAATGCCACATTACATACATAACTATGACACATGTCATTACTACATAAACACAGTGACACATACAGTGCCACATCACACAGATAACCACAACAGCCCCTGCCGCCACCAGCAGACAACAAGCATCAAGGGCCACAACTCACACGGGGCTGTCGCAGTGCCGCACCCTCTTCTTCACCCCTCCCCCACAGGTGCGGGAACAGGTGTCAAACTTGCTCCACTGCCCCCAGCCCCCGTTGACAGCCTTGATCCCCCCGTCCGGGATGTGCACACAGTGACCCCGCTGACAGAACTGAAACACCATCAGTTATCTTTCTTTTCATCCAGCACACCTTTCATTCTGACAGAACTGGAACCCCACCCCCAACCCCCCCACTCACACTCACCCCCCCACACACACGCCACACACGCATACCCCGTCCCCACCCCACCCCCTTCCCCCACATACAAACGCCACACACACACACCCCTTTCCCCCTCACCCCCCCACGCCCCCCCCCACACACACACACACAAATGCCACACACACACACAAATGCCACACACACACACCCCGCCCCTCCCCCACACACACACACCCCTCCCCACCCCCCACACATAAACACATAAACCTCCCAAACACACTCATTCACACACACACACACACACACACACACACACACACACACACACACACTCTTTGAATGTCAGAGTCTGAAATTGTTTTTACCAAACTTCTCGGAAAATTCTCGTGAATGTATTTTTGACAATTTCAAGATGTTATCTGCTATTGCAGAAGGTTTGCTGCATAGTCCAATTGGACATTTGTTAAAGTTGTTACAGTTGTTTGATGTTAGCGTTTCCTTCTATATTATGTCTGTGTCTCCCCTTTTAATGTTTTATTTTTTTCAGTGCTCTGTATTTTTCCCCACCACACACACACATGCACACACACACACCCTCTGCCCAATACTGTTCCCACCACCACGCCCCGCCCTCCCCCCTCCCCCCCCCCCCCTTTTTTTTTTCCCGTATATTTCACTTAAAGTGGAAGACGTTAAACTGAAGACTACTACTACTACACACACACACACACACACACACACACACACACAGTGCTGACCTTATCCGGGGCACACTGAGTGCCATCAGCCCAGGGCATGTGCTGTGTTCGGCATCCCGAACTGCGGGAGTCTGTCTTGTTGGTGCACCACAGCCGCTCACACGCCGGGTAGTTCTGTCACACAGTCACTTTCACTTTCACTTGCACTTTCTCCTGGAGGCCTCACTGCATTCCCACACACATCTCTACAGTCTACACCACCACACTTGCACTTTCTCCTGGAGGCCTCACTGCATTCCCACACACATCTCTACAGTCCACACCACCACACTTGCACTTTCTCTGCCATGGGTTCTTTTTCAGTGCGCCAGGTGTGTGCTGCACATAGCACCTTGCTTTATCCTTTCATCTGAGTGAACAGACACCCTGTTTGATTTTCCAGTCTAACATGGGAGAAAGGGCAAGACGGGATTTGAACCTAGACCCTAAAGGACCCTGTTGTGACAGAGAAGCACCTTAACCATTCTGCCACCTTCCTCCTGTGAAAAAGATCAGCACTGATTGTACACCTGTGCCCACCCCACCAGGTCAGTCATTTGATGACAACACAGTCCACCGTATCCATAGTTACACCATAATGATAATGATAATGATAACAACGACAACAACAATAATAATAATGATAATAATAATAGATGTTCCTACTGAGTGCTTTTCCAGAATGTACCATCCACAACAAACATCTCTTCACCCAGCACTTGTAATAATAACGTCAGTACTGCTAACACCAGCAGTGAGCACAGGACAGGTCAGTCAGTCGAACAGCCATTTCTTGTCAGACTGGCCACTGTTCTGCTGGCCTCCAATGTGAAGACATCCACCCAGCACATCCACACCTGATGTGGGACAATGAACTCAGCAAACACTGTCCTGGGATAGTTGACTACGTCAGCCGTATCACCCCAGGTGTGTGTCAATATTAAACCTCACTTTAACTATACTTCACTGTCAGTTTCAAGGACTCATACAACCATTTGGATTGCTCCATATGCTACTCCACACCTGTTCTTTTTTTAAAGGGGAACAGATACCTCACCTATGAACAGAAGCAACACACTGGTCAGGCCTTAATGAATGAATGATACGGATATCTATCCTCCATCAGAGACCAAGCTCTATGCGCTTTACAAACACGGGGTCATTTGCACAACATGCTGCCTACCTGGGTACACCCGACAGATTTCTGGCACACACACATACACACTCACACAGACATGTAACATTTTACATGGATGACCATTTTATTTATTTACCCCACTATGTAGGCAGCCATACTCCGTTTTCGGGTGTGTGCATGCTGGGTATGTTCTTGTTTCCATAACCTATACAACGCTGACATGGATTACAGGATCTTTAATGCGCGTATTTGATCTTCTGAGTGCGTATACACACAAAGGCGGTTCAGGCACAAGCAGGTCTGCACATATGCTGACTTGGGAGATCAGAAAAATCTCCACCCTTTACCCCTGTCAGCCTTCTCAGCCTGCTGAATGCTGGAACAACAACAAAAACACAGTACCAAAACAAAGTGAAACACTAAGGACTGCCCCCACACCCCTCACACAGCCCACTGACCATGTAAGGACACAGGCCGTATCCATCACCGAAGACAAATTCACACTGCTGGTCAGCGCTGTACAGCCAGCCTGGGCGAGTGTAGGCCTTGACCTTGGTGTTCCAGGAGGTGACCTTGATGGTGTCCCTCAGACACTCTGCCAGACCTGCTCTGCAGGGGGACACAGCTGTTATCTCCCCTGTACAATGTCTGTCACACCTGTCTGTGGATGTGGGATGTGTGTGTCTGTGTGTTTGTGTCTGTGCGTGTGTATGTGTGAGCACCAGTGCTTGTGTGCATGAGTATATGCATGTGCGCATATTTGTGTGTCTGTGAGCATGAGTGTAAGAGACACAGACAGACAGACAGACAGACAGACAGACAGACACACACACACACACACACACACACACACACACACACACACACAGATACAACAGACACAGACACACAGACAGATACAAAAGACACAGACAGACAGACACAACAGACACAGACAGACAGACAGACACAACAGACACAGACAGACACAACAGACACAGACAGACAGACAGACAGATACAACAGACACAGACAGATACAACAGACACAGACAGACAGACACAACAGACACAGACAGACAGACACAACAGACACAGACAGACAGACACAACAGACACAGACAGACAGACAGATACAACAGACACAGACAGACAGACAGACACAACAGACACAGACAGACAGACAGAAGTGAAAAGAAGGAATGGGCAAGAAAGAAAAAAAAAACACTGGGAAAAACGAGTGGTAGAGAGAAAGAAACAAAAGAAAAGAAAAAAAAAGAGTGAAGAGAGTGAGAAAAGACGAGAAAGAGAGACAGTAAAAGAGAGAAAGAGAAAAAACTGAAACCATTTTACTGAGCATGAGCCATGGGCTTCAATTCAACACAGGAGAGAGGCAAAGAAATAGAGGAGTTGGGGCAGTGGGTTGGTGAGACACCGACACAGACAGACAGACACAGAGGGAGACAGAGAGACAGGGATAGACAGAGAGAGACAGAGAGAGACACCGACACAGACAGACACACACAGAGGGAGACAGAGACAGGGATAGAGAGACAGACAGAGAGAGACAAAGCTAGACACACAGAAAGAGACAGTGAGGAAGAGAGACAGAGAGCTTCACACTGAGACACACACTGAGACAGAGAGAGATATGTACAGAGAGACAGAGACAGAAATGGAGACACAGAGAGACACACAGAGAGACACTGAGAGA
>NC_134883.1:19240246-19287746 GCF_041734735.1 Babylonia areolata | reverse complement strand
AAATTATTATTGTCATTATCGTTGATGTTATTGTTGGTATTGTCACAAGGACAGATTAGAAGACTATGCATTGCCTAAAATCTTTATCTTTGAAAAATAAAGTTTTTGAATCCTTGAATATCTCTCTCTCTCTCTCTCTCTCTCTCTCTCTCTCTCTCTCTCTCTCTCTCGTTTTTCAAGAACTTATCAATCTCAACACGTAATGATATACAGTAGATGGGAAGACAAACTTGTTCATTTTGTGGTGTTTCTTCAGTTAACTGCTGTTACATTGGAAAAGCACACAAACAAAAATTTATAATTAAAAAAACTAAATTAATGAATAAATGAAAGAATGGATGAATGCACGAAAAAAGGAAGGAAGGAAGAAAGGAAGGAAAGTTTCAGTTTCAAGGAGGTAGGTGTCAATACATGGAGCTGCTTCATGTACACAACACCGCATCTGCTGAGAGGAAAAGAGCAGATGAGCAGATGCCTGATAAATCCAACGCACTGATCAGGCCTTGGGAGCCTACACAAGGTAAAATTTCTATATCAAAAAAACGGTTAAAATATTATGTATAGGAAGGAATGAAGGCGGGAGTGGGGGGGGGGGGGGGGGCGGATAACAAAACATGTCTAAACTGCACAACCCACCTCCTCTGTCTCAAAGATGAGGAACTTGACGACGACGATGTTGATGAAGTTTTTGAGCGAGGGATCCCTATATATATTCCCCACCTGCACAAGCACAGCAATCGTCATCATCACAGCAATCATCATCATCATAGCAATCATCATCATCACAGCAATCATCATAATCACAGCAATCGTCATCACAGCAATCGTCATCAAAGCAATCGTCATCATCACAGCAATCGTCATCATCACTGCAATCGTCATCACAGTAATCGTCATCATCACAGCAATCGTCATCACAGCAATCATCATCATCACAGCAATCGTCATCATCACAGCAATCACAGAAACCATCATCATCACAGGAAACACCATCATCACAGAGTCTCTGTTGGTGTTGAGGTGCTGAGATTCTGTTGTTCTTTGTTGTATTTATCCATTCTTTTTCTGTCCAGAAAAGCGTACATTTCAAATGATTATCTATTACAGTGTAATACGTTCAGCCACACACGTAATACACATGTGCATCCTGTTCCGAGAGAACAAACACGGAAGCAAACATAACAGATGGACAGACAAAGGGAGAAGTAAGGAGAGAGGGAGAGACAGACAGAGGCAGCTAGCAGACAGACAGTGTCTAAGGAGGGTCGGGATGAGGGGTACAGGGTGCATGGTGCATGGTGCACGTCATGTGGGTAATCCTCTTATCTCACACACTGCTGTCTGCACTTAACTTCACCCTGATGGACAGCGGGCATAGGCTGGGAGTGAGAGTGGGGAGAGAGAGAAAAAAAGTAAAGGTGGAGAGAATGAGAGGGAAGAGCATGACAAGAGACATTGAGAAAGAGAGGGGGGAGAGAGGGAGGTGAGAGAGGGAGTGAGATGTGGGAGAGAGAGACGGGGAGAGAGACAGGGGATAGAGAGAGAGAGAGGGGAGAGAGGGAGAGGGAGAGAGGGGAAATGAGAGGGGAGAGAGGGTGAGTGTAAAAGAGTGAGAGGAGAGAGAATGCGAGACAGAGGGAGAGGGGAGAGAGAGAGGGCGGGAGAGATGTAGAGAGGGAGAGGGGAGGAAGAAAGTGAGAGGGCGGGAGAGAGGGAGAGGGGAGAGAGAGAGAGGGAGAAAGTGAGAGGGGAGAGAGAGAGGGCAGGAGAGAGGGAGAGGGGAGAGAGAGGGGATATGGGAGAAAGTGAGAGAGGGAAAGAGAGAGGGGGAGAGGGAAGAAGTGAAAGAGTGAGAGGGAGAGAGAGAGAGGGAGAGCGAGGGAGAGGGAGAGGGAGAGATTCAAGATTCAAGATTCAAAAACTTTATTACTCAAGGATAAAGATTTTAGGCATTGCCTAGTCTTCCAATCTGTCCTTGTGACAACAAAAACAGTAACGATAAGACACAACAATAATAACAATAGTAAATACTACCACTACCACTACCACTACTACTACTACTACTACTACTACTACTACTACTAATTATAATACTAATCAACGGACCATCATCATCACAAAAAATATAATGAAGGGAACACTGTCACACACTCACACCCACCCAATCACACACATATGCACACACTCATCCCCAAACACACACACCCTTATGCATATACATATTTGCACATATACCCACATGCATGCATATGTCTACATGTACATACAGATATGTATGCATACGTATACATAAACATAATTAGGTATCAAATCATATTGTAGTACATTACAAATCATATTGTAGTACAATAGCAAATATTGAACAAACAAAAAAAGGAAAAAAAATCAAAAAGTAAAGGGATTATTAAGACTGTCAAATTAATCACCACACAGAATACAGGAAAGAGGCACGACTGAAATGAAAATATATAAACATAGCAGAAAAATATAGTTATATCACTGTACATATACAACAGTGATGAGAAACCTGACGCTGATGTGGCAGGCAATAACATCCAATCAATAGCTTGCATGTAATACATAAAAAACACAAAAGGTTGAAAATAAGATGAGAGAGGGAGAGAGAGAGGGGGGAGAGGGAGGAAGTGACAGAGGGAGAGAGAGGGAGAGGGAGAAAGAGTGAGAGGGGAGATAGCGACAGACAGACATATATAGACACAGAGAAAGAGAGGTGTGGTGGGGGTGGTAAGAAAGAGGAAAGGAGAGAGAGACACAGAACAGACAGAGAGAAAGAGAGAGAGAGAGAAAGCCAGACACAGAGACAGACAGACAGACAAACAGGTAAAAGAGAATGGGCAACAGGTGACAGACAGCAGAAACAATGACCAATATAATGACACTTAAAACAGTGAGTGTCCTGGACAGACAGCAGAAACAATGACCAATATAATGACACTTAAAACAGTGAGTGTCCTGAACAGACAGCAGAAGAAATGACCAATATCATGGCACTTAAAACAGTGAGTGTCCCGGAGAGACAGGATGGACGTGCACTGTGAACACTGACCACGTCAGTCACACCGTTACGTCACTAACATGCGATGCTCTCCTAGTGGTGTAATAATAATAATAATAATAATAATGGTGTTTATATTGCGCTGAATCTTGTGCAGAGACAAATCAAAGCGCTTTCGCACCAGTCATTCACCACGACACTTCCCCCGCCGCGTCACACACACGCGCACGCATACACGCACGCAAGCGCATTAGTGCATACACGCACGCACGCACACACTGGACACGCATATTTGCGCTCTCTCTCTCTCTCTCTCTCTAGAGCTCTCTCCCTCTCTGTTCAAATTTATACATGCTGGAAGCTCCACCCCTCGAGCCACAGACAGACACATACACATATATAAAGGTATATCTGAGTGGTAAAGACCCCGTAACAAAACGGCGGGCATGAGGACGGTGCCGCCATTGACCTGCATTCAGAACCTTCACCACTGACAGGGAGCAGCCACAGAGCTCAGAAACAACACCCACTCCACGTTCCCTGTGAAGCCATGGAACAGCCAACACCCACTCCACGTTCCCTGTGAAGCCATGGAACAGCCACAAAGCTCAGAAACAACACCAACTCCACGTTCCCCGTGAAGCCATGGAACAGCCAACACCCACTCCACGTTCCCCGTGAAGCCATGGAACACCCACAGAGCTCAGAAACAACAACACCCACTCCACGTTCCCGTGAAGCCATGAGGCAGCACTAAGTGTCCTTGACAAGCAGGGAAAACAGCAGGTAATGCCCCCCATAACTACTGACCCCATCTCCACCAATCAACGTCGGCGGTGGTCCCGGAAGGCACGTGCATCCTCTCACGCTCCGCTGGCCGTGACGTCACAACCATGCGGCCTGGCCGGGCCGTGACCTTGCGCAGGCTCTGACGTCACAGGTCTGGCAATGGCTTCACCTTGGCAAACCTATGTCCACTTATCTTGTTTGTGGCCCGTCAAATCCGTCCACGTCAGGTTCCTACTTTTCCAAGTACTGGCCAAAAGCGCTCTACTGCATCACATCATGATATAAAATAATTACATTATGCACAGACACATCCGGAACTTTGGTTATATTTATCTGCTGGCCTGCATCTCCGTTAAACCAGTCTGTGCAGTGACCAGAGAATGCAAGGACATATTAAGAAAAAGAAGGAAATTCAAGGCAAGAGCACAAAGACCAACTGATTGATGGTAACGCTGCTATTGAAACACCTTGAATCAACCAGAACGCCCAAAGAGCCAGCAACGACTGACACCAACACACACAGCTGTGCAACGTGACGCCACAACGACTGACACCAACACACACACAGCTGTGCAACTTGACGCCACAACGACTGACACCAACACACACAGCTGTGCAACTTGATGCCACAACGACTGACACCAAAACACACAGCTGTGCAACTTGAAGCCACAACGACTGACACCAACACACACAGCTGTGCAACTTGACGCCACAACGACTGACACCAACACACACACAGCTGTGCAACTTGACGCCACAACGACTGACACCAAAACACACAGCTGTGCAACTTGACGCCACAACGACTGACAAAAACACACACAGCTGTGCAACTTGACGCCACAACTGACGACTGACACCAACACACACAGCTGTGCAACTTGATGCCACAACGACTGACACCAACACACACAGCTGTGCAACTTGACGCCACAACTGACGACTGACACCAACACACACAACTGTGCAAGTTGATGCCACAACGACTGACACCAACACACACAGCTGTGCAACTTGACGCCACAACGACTGACACCAACACACACAGCTGTGCAACTTGACGCCACAACGACTGACACCAACACACACAGCTGTGCAACTTGACGCCACAACGACTGACACCAACACACACAGCTGTGCAACTTGACGCCACATGATCCCGAGTCGACGATTTCAGCCAGTTGACATTAAAAAAAAAAATAAGTAAATAAAAAGTCCACTTAATAACTATGTTATTAAAAACGTCTTTGTATGAATGCATGAGGATAGAAATACTTCAAATCTGTTATCTCAAACCACTTCAGCAACAGAACAGAGCGGGGGTGGGGGTGGGGGTTGGGTGGGGGTGTGGGGGGGCATTGTGCATGTGTTTGTCTGTGTGGGGGGGGGGGGGGGGGGGGGGGGCAGGTGATGGGGGATATCATAATGGCGGAGTTACTTGCGTGCAATTCTTTTTCTTCACCACGTTCTACATATTGTGTCCTTGTAATGTGAAGTTTACATGAGAAAGATACAATGAGAAGAGAAATTAAGTACATTACATAATTCATGACTTTTTTTGTTTTGTTTTTATCGAAGTCTGTCTTTCATTAGATATTTTCTGAGTGTCTGATTTTGTTTGGTAGCACTGAGGAAAACGAGTGCAGGTCCTTGGCACAGGAACAGTGGAGACCCGAGAGAACACTGTGCTTCCTGTGATGACACAACTGAAAACCAGTACCCCTTTGTTGACACCATTCCTCGGTGTTCACCAGTGTTCATTCAGCAAAGTCCCTCAAGAGACATCCCATTCAAAGCGAGCACACTGAGGGAGGACATTTTCCACCTGTTGACACGGAGTTTTTCTTTACTTGAACGGAGGATACCGTTTCTATGGAAACCAGAATCTCTGATGTTATCAGCAACTGCACCTCAGTAATGCGACTGCATTTCATACTAGTATAAACATGGAAAATGAATAGGTGTGAAGGGGATATTAGAAATGGCATAAAAATGGCCGTCGATAAGCTTGTCATTCTGACGCGGCCTTAACTGACGGGGAAATACTGTGACGTATCCCAGTACTTTCTGATGTCAGTTGATTTATTTCTAGACCCCTGTGTGAGGCCGACAGACATGCATGGGTCGGTGCACAACCTCACCCCGACTCCTGATGTGTGCAGTTATCAAAATACGGGTGAACAAATCTCATATTCAGTCCCCCTCACACCCACACACTCACCCTCACACACAGAGGACAGGACCAGGTGGGAGAGACAGACAGACGATGAAGCGGGTCCATCAGACGAGCAGTTCATGCCGCACAGATTACATGGCTGTGATATCAGCGCTGTGCTCACCCCCCCCCCTCCCCTCCCCAACACGTGTCTCTCCGCCACCTCAAGGCCCAGCGTGCAGCACCCACCTCTCCCCTTACACACCCACCCACCCACCATCAACGTCACTCCAACCCCTCCGCCCCCTCTCCCCGCCTGCCTCCTCCTCCCTCTCTCCAATCGGCTTCTTCCAAACTCAGCACGAAACGTGACCCCAGATTATCTCAGGCCGTTGCCATACACATGCTCCCATCAAAAATCCACGGGACGCAAATCCGATCCCCTCAACCCCTTACCTCACCCTTACCCTCACCCCCCCCACACACCACCCTTACCCTCACCCCCCCCACACACACACCACCCTTACCCACACCCCCACACACACCACCCACGTTTCCTCCCCATCTCTCTCCTGATCTGCTGGTCTTGGCATCGCTATCTACCCCCCCTCCCTCCCCGCCTCATCTGATCCCAGACTGTTGTGGGAATTGAAGAAAATTGCTTACTCAGCAAGCCAGGCGGAAACAGGAGCAGGAGGGGAGGGAAAAGGAAGAGAAAAAGAATATGTAGGCCTACATGAAAAATCAGAAATAAAATAAAACCGGTAAGAGAGGTGGGGGGGGGGGAGGGGGGAGGGAAACAGGTGGTGAGGGTGAAGAGGCAAAAGGTGAGTGGAGAAGTAACGCCCACATTATCATCACAGCACAGTACTTACCTACCTACCTACCACACACCCTGTCACTGCACGTGCGCTCCTCTCTCCGTCTGCGTGGGGAGCTGTGTGCATCTGTTTGCGCATGAGTGTGTGTGTGCGCGCCAAGGGAGAGGAAGACACAGAGCGAGTGAGAGAGAGAACCCACAGAGAGAGAAAGAGAGAAAATGACTATGTCCATTCAGCGTTACAACGCCCTTCAGACAAGGGGACGAGACAGAACAAGAAATACTTGTGAACACCTCTCCTGAACACCACTCCGGTGAACACATCTCCGGTGAACACCTCTCCTGAACACATCTCCGGTGAACACCTCTCCAGTGAACACATCTGCAGTAACTTGCCTTGTCACAATAAACACAGACGCGTACGCGTGACTTCAATCAAACACAAACTGAGTCACGCACGCTCACATTCGCTCAAGATCGTGAGCATCAAGCCGCAACCATCCCTGTCCCCCAACTTTACTCACTCACACACACACACACACACACTCACACACACACACACTTCAAGGGAAGAAGTCTGCCATCTGAACATGATTTCGGCACGTGATATACGTTGTGAGAGAGAGAGAGATGAGCGAACTACATGGTCTGATTGAAAACAAAACCAAAACCAAACAAGAGAGGCAAGGCCTTCAAGACTCACTTGTGATAAATTAAGTCCCCTAGCATTATTTACAGAGTAATTTCCCTTTTTTACCATCTGCACCAAAAACGTTTGCAAAATAAATAAAAATTCCACGCTTAGCAAAAGAAGTTCCTGTTTGAACAGAAAATGATAATAATGACTCCTCTTGTTGTTGTGTCAGAATAAGAGGTGAAAATGCCAAGTTTAGAGAATACAAAAAATATAAATATAATAGTAAGTGCAGTTTGCATATAATTAGGCTTCTTTTTTATTTTTTTTTGTGCCCATCCCAGAGGTGCAATATTGTTTTAAACAAGATGACTGGAAAGAACTGAATTTTTCCTATTTTTATGCCAAATTTGGTGTCAACTGACAAAGTATTTGCAGAGAAAATGTCAGTGTTAAAGTTTACCACGGACACACGGACACACACACACACACACACACACACACACACACACACACACACACACACAGAGAGAGAGAGAGAGAGAGAGAGACAACCGAACACCGGGTTAAAACACAGACTCACTTTGTTTACACAAGTGAGTCAAAAATCAGAAATGGAACGATGGCAAGAGAGGTGGAGAGAAAGCAAAGGCGGTCAGTGATGTTTATCGTTCTCTTCAACACGAATGAGGTCATGCCTGTGAAACACTGTCAGATTTCCAGACATGTTTACCTTCTCCGGAGAGGTGTGTCATCTATGACAGTAGATACCTTTGAAAACCCCACCCCCACCCTCTACTCACACACCACTATCCAAAACAAGCAACAAACAAAGAAACCTGAATTATCATCATCATTGACATGAGTAAGCCAGTGACGAGTCAGGTCTGCAAGTCCCCTGTAACACAGTCATCTGACCACAATCTCCCCGAGCTGTATCAGTTTAATATCATCTTCTTTGATGAACAGACTATAAATAACTAAACGAACTATCCTCGGGCAGTAAGCCACATATTTCTATCCCCTGTAACACAGTGATGTGACCTCAATAACCCCAGGCTGTAAGCCACAGATTTCTACCCCCTGTAACACAGTGATGTGACCTCAATAACCCCAGGCTGTAAGCCACAGATTTCTATCCCCTGTAACACAGTGCTGTGACCTCACTCTCCCAAGGCTGTAAGCCACAGATTTCTATCTCCTGTAACACAGTGCTGTGACCTCAATATCCCCAGGCTGTAAGCCACAGATTTCTATCCCCTGTAACACAGTGCTGTGACCTCAATATCCCCAGGCAGTAAGCCACAGATTTCTATCCCCTGTAACACAGTGATGTGATCTCAATATCCCCGGGCTGTGAGCCACAGATTTCTATCCCCTGTAACACAGTGATGTGATCTCAATATCACCGGGCTGTAAGCCATAGATTTCTATCCCCTGTAACACAGTGATGTGATCTCAATATCCCCGGGCTGTAAGCCACAGATTTCTATCCCCTGTAACACAGTGATGTGATCTCAATATCCCCGGGCTGTGAGCCACAGATTTCTATCCCCTGTAACACAGTGCTGTGACCTCAATATCCCCGGGCTGTAAACCACAGATTTCTATCCCCTGTAACACAGTGATGTGACCTCAATATCCCCGGGCTGTAAACCACAGATTTCTATCCCCTGTAACACAGTGATGTGACCTCAATATCACCGGGCTGTAAGCCACAGATTTCTATCCCCTGTATTGACGTGTTGGGTATGGCTTCGTATTTCGCGACGTCCGTGGACGTGTCACTAAAACGTCATCTGTGACGTATCAATACGTCATATTATCACCTGGTAACGCATCTGGGACACTGCTGCTTCTGTTCTGGGTACCTGGGAAGCCTGATATCACGTGGAATGTGTGTGTGTGTGTGTGTGTGTGAAAGACGGTGGACGGAAGGGCGAGGGAGAGAGGCAAAGAGAGAGAAGGGAGAGAGGCAAAGAGAGAGAGGGAGAGAGAGAGGAGAGAGAGAGGGAGTGAGAGAGGGGGAGAGAGAGGGAGTGAGAGAGGGGGAGAGAGAGGGAGAGAGAGGGGGAGAGAGAGGGAGGAAAGGGAAAGAGAGAGGAGAAAGAGGGAGAGAGAGAGGGGGGAGGAGAGAAAGTGGGGGAGAGAGGGAGGAGAGAGAGGGAGCGAGAGGCAGAGAGAGAGGGGGGAGAGAGGGAGAGAGAGAGCGGGAGAGATGGAGAGAGCGGGGAGAGAGAGAGGAGAGAGAGGGGGGAGAGGGAGGGAGAGAGGATGGAGAGGGGGGAGAGAGAGAGGAGAGAGAGAGAGGGAGGAGAGAGAGGGAGAGAGCGGGGGGATAGCGGGAGGAGAGAGAGGGGGAGGGGGAAAGGATGTGACACACACACACTGTGACACACTGTGACACACACACAGGCACTGACCATGGACATGAGGGTCAGCACGTACTGCTCCACAGCAGGCCCGTGGTAGTCAAACATGTGACTGTCCACCACCACCATGGTCTCCACGCGGTACTTCCTTGACACCCCCGGGGACCGCCTCCTCCGCCCGGACCTCGCCCTCATGCTGCCCAGGCCGCCCTGCACGTGGCCTGAAGCTGGCTGTGGAGGCGGGCTGACGAGGGTGGAGTGTGAGTCAGGGTCTGAGGAGCTGTCTTCTCCTTGGTCCGGCCTGCCGCTTCCCCCTCTTTCTTTTAATCGGCCGTGTTTGACATGTCCTGGAAACCAGTGGAAGGGGGGAAAGGGTTAAGGTTTGGTTTGGTTTTAGCTTCAGTTCCATTCCACCTCGCTCCTTCTTTATATTCCTAAGGATAGTTTTGTGCATAAGCCTATTATGTGTGTACTACGCATTCGTAACTCGTACGATGTGTGTGTGTGTGTGTGTGTGTGTGTGTGTGCGAATGTGAGCGCCTCGCGCACGCACGCTTGTATGTGTGTGAGTGTACGATATAACGGTGAGGGGATATCCTGATCCAAAGTAAACCTTTTGTCAGCGAGGCATGGAGTCGGAGTCTAAACGTTCCAAGCCGCCCCCTGTTACACAAGCAGTAAACAAGATAACGTCAACACACACCCCGTCATGCTAACTGTTACACAAGCAGTAAACAAGATAACGTCAACACACACCCCGTCATGCTAACTGTTACACAAGCAGTAAACAAGATAACGTCAACACACACAAGCAGTAAACAAGATAACGTCAACACTCGCCCCGTCATGCTAACTGTTACACAAGCAGTAAACAAGATAACGTCAACACACACACACCCCGTCATGCTAACCGTTACACAAGCAGTAAACAAGATAACGTCAACACACACCCCGTCATGCTAACCGTTACACAAGCAGTAAACAAGATAACGTCAACACACACCCCGTCATGCTAACCGTTACACAAGCAGTAAACAAGATAACGTCAACACACACCCCGTCATGCTAACGTTACACAAGCAGTAAACAAGATAACGTCAACACACACCCGGTCATGCTAACTGTTGCACAAGCAGTAAACAAGATAACGTCAACACACACCCCGTCATGCTAACTGTTACACAAGCAGTAAACAAGATAACGTCAACACACACCCCGTCATGCTAGCAAACTGTTACACAAGCAGTAAACAAGATAGAGCCAACACACACCCCGTCGCGTCTGCTGGTTTCACGGGACTGGGGAAGAAGGGGGCGGAGGGAGGGGGGCGAGATCACAGAGAAAGACAAACACAACGGCAATTGTTCAAACAGCCTGGAAAAGGACTGATTGTCCAGACACTCTGGAAAAGGACTGACTGTCCAGACAGCCTGGAAAAGGACTGATTGTCCAGACAGCCTGGAAAAGGACTGATTGTTCCAGACAGCCTGGAAAAGGACTGATTGTTCAGACAGCCAGGAAAAGGACTGATTGTCCAGACAACCTGGAAAAGGACTAATTGTTCCAGACAGCCAGGAAAAGGACTGATTGTCCAGACAGCCTGGAAAAGGACTGATTGTTCCAGACAGCCAGGAAAAGGACTGATTGTCCAGACACTCTGGAAAAGGACTGACTGTCCAGACAGCCAGGAAAAGGACTGATTGTTCCAGACAGCCTGGAAAAGGACTGATTGTTCCGCCAGAGTGTAGCGACCCAAGTACAGGCTCTGGGAGAGGCGGGCAGCCTTCACACAAACACAACAATGTGTGTACTTGTCAACACAAACCACACAATGTGATTCCCATATTCACCTCCATTCCATATCGTAGACAACGCGCGTGTGGTGACAAAAAAATAAGACTGAATAATACTGTGAAAAGTGTGTATGTATGTGACGATAAATTATGAACTGAATGTTGATGATGAGGTGACTGCTACTGGTCGAAACGGACGCCACAGTCAGTGCAGATTCACAGGCCGTGTCCTGGCCACAGTCACTGCAGATTCACAGGCCATGTCCTGACCACAGTCACTGCAGATTCACAGGCCATGTCCTGACCACAGTCACTGCCTCACACGGTGCATGGGTATCGTGACCAACAAGAACACAGCCAGAAAGCGCTAACTGTTCCCTGTTACATGTTGTTCCAAGGACAGTGTTATTACTGTTCTTCCCCCCTTCTATTTGTTCATGCATCTTTTTTTTAAACTTTTTTCACCCAGAGGCCTGACAAAGCGCGTTGGGTTACGCTGCTGGTCAGGCACCTGCTTAGCAGATATGGTGTAGCGTATATGGATTTGACGCTTCCATAAGTAACTGAACTGAACCTTCTTCTTCTTCTTCCTTCCCCCATCCTCACCCGCGTTCTTTCCTTTCGTTAATACCGGCCATTGAAACAAGGTGTGAATTGACGGGGAAGCTGCCAGTGCCTGCATCACACTTGGGGACCTGTTTCCCTGTTGTGTGGTCATCCCTGTACCCCTTTATCCTACACCCCCTACCTCCCTGTTTCCTGACCACCACCCGTTGTGTGGTCATCCCTGTATCCCCTTACCACTCCCATTCCTAACCCCCCCCCCTCTCCCCCACCCCGCTCCCCCCCTCGCTCCCTCCAACCTCCATCACTGTCAGAGAGCTGCATTTCTCTCCCTTGCATTCTGGTGATTTCCCCTGTCAAATTGCGCGTTCCTCGCGTTCAAAATGGCTTCTTTCCGGTCTGAACGGTATGTTCATCTGTCTTACATGTGACCTTTTCCTCTATCTCTAACAGGCTCATATACCTTACATTTACGTTTTTTATCTTACAGAGACGTCAATCTGCCATACATACATACAGCCTTCCCGCCTATCTAAAACATTCGTTTGTCTTATAAACAAACCTTTTTCTCAGTGCTGCTACCTAGTTTCTAAATAAATGTTCCCCTTTATCTCAAAGGTATGTTCTTACTATCTCCATCAGAGACATAACTGGTGTAACTGGTTCCAGACACACTTCAGAGTGAGTCAAGCACAGCCCTTCACAAAGTCCTACACTTTAACATCACACAGACAAAAAGGGTATTCAGTTACAGGTGTGTAATGATGTTTATGGGCGTGTCCTCATGCGTGTATGACAGGATGTTAGTGTGTGTGTGTGTGTGTGTGTGTGTGTGTGTGTGTGTGTGTACAAGAGTTTGAAAGCAACAACACGTATGACGTGATTGATGTATGCCAATACATCTTACCAGCGTAGAAATATTTGTCACACTGCCTGCCGTGCGTGCGTGCGTTTGAACAACACCTTGTTTTCTTGATATCCCTTGGCGTGTATTCCTGAATGTGTGCATGTCTCTACGTGTCTGCCTCACCTACACGCGTGGCTTGCAAATGAGCGCGTGCCAGTGTGTATGCATGATGTGGACTCAAGACGTTACCATGAACGGCGAAGAAGAAGAAGAACAGCAGCAACAATATCGACAACAACAACAAGACAGCACAACGTACTCCCAAGAGAAGAGGGGACAGCGGGAAGGGGGTGGGGGGAGGGAGAGAAGAGGCGCTGATGATACAGCCGTTAACGTTCAGCCGTTTGGTGAACTCATCCAGACAACGACAAAAACGGCAACAGGAGAATGAAGAAACAACATGTCCAAACCACGCAAAGGTTGTTTACTTTCCTGTCAGAAAAAGAGCGAATACTCTCGTCTTCACCTCGGTCTTTACTGAAAGTTACAGGGCGGAAAGGTCAGAGGTGTGAGGTGTGGACTCATTCTGTTGTCAGGTTTCTGCAAGATCCATTGAAAGCATTTCTATAGTGCTCTCACCCCCCGAGGCTCACAACGCACTCGATAAAAAAAGGTCATCCTCTGTGTCCTTGACCTTCGTTCAAGGTCATCTGCTGACCTCGGCGTTTGAAATTGTGTTCTGACGGTCAAACAGTTCCTGTGGCTGTTGTGACAGTAGCGGCAGCAGCAACAGAAGCAGCAGCAATAGTATTCTGTTTCACCTTGAAGCAAGGATAACGATGTGCAAGTGATCGAGGGGTTCAAAGGACTTTGAAATGTCACTGCCAACAGTCCCCACAGTGGTGGTTTTAGAGTTGACCCTTCACCGATTTCATCAATGACAAGTGGCGCCATAAATAATGAGATAATAACATGACATAACATGATGTGAAGTAACGTGACATAACATAATACAACACAACACAACATGACATTACACAATACAATATAATGTAATATATTATGATGTAACACGATCTCATATAATAAGATATAAAACAGCCTCCTCACCGACACAGTCAATGAGAGAGGACTGACATTCGGCAATCCATGACTGAACGCCACAGCCGCGGGCTGGCTGAAGAGGGAGCGGATGTTGCTGTTGGTGTTTATTTCCAGCTATGTCTGGCACTTCGAGCAAATGACGAGGTGCTGCTGTTGTGTGTGTGTGTGTGTGTGTGTGTGTGTGTGTGTGTGTGTGTGTGGCTGTGTGTGTGTGTGTGGATGTGCGTGCGTGTGTTTGAGGGGGGGGGTTGTTGTTGTTGTTGTGGGTGAGTGTGTGTGTGTGTGTGTGTGTGTGCACATCCATTTTCATCTTAAATTTTAAAAGGCAGTTCGAAAGAAGTGCAGGGGAAAGAAGGGACGTAATATGAACTCAGGTCATTGACTTTTGTGTGTTTTGAAAAACAGAGCTCGTCCCACCCCTCACAACACTCCTCTCTCTCCCTCCATCTCCTTTTTCTCTCTCCCCCTCTCTCTCTCTCCCCTCTATCTCTTTTTGTCTCTCTCTCTCCTCTCTCTCGCTCTATCACACACACGCACGCACGCACGCACACACACACACACACACACACACACACACACACTCACAGAGAGAGAGAGAGAGAGGCAGATACCTGTAACGGAACAGTTGAAGAGCGGAGTGTCCTCAGACTGTCCGTGTTGTTGTTGCCGGTAGATGATGTGCGGCCTCTCATGCAGAGGTACTGAGGATGACGATGATGACAGCGATGTGTTCTTCAATGGCTCGATGAAATACCGACCACTGTGCATGTCAATAATGCCTCTCTGAAATCAATAGAAACAAGAAACGTTTGGGTGTCTGACACAACAGACTTCATGTCTTGTTTCTGTAGTAGTTGTAGTATTAGTCGTAGTAGTAGTAGTTGTTGTTGTTGTTGTTGTCGTCGTCGTTGTCGTTGTTGTTGTCTTCAGCTTCGTGCTTTTCCATTCTGATATTAAACGAAATGGGGGGGGGGGTGTTTTGTACGTGTATGTTTGTACGGGTGTGTGTGTGTGTGTGAGTTCGTTTTGAACCTGAAATCGCGTGCCCACATAGACACGTGGGTTGGACATGCCATGAGTGTGAGTGAACACACAGGTTACTTGTGTGGCCTGTGGTGAGGGTGTGAGAGAAACAGAAGAGAAGTTGAATACACAGACCTTTCATCTGTGATGGCTGGACCCACCCTACAGGGCACACACACATACATACACACACACCCTCCCCCCCACACACACACAACCACACCCACACACACCGTCATACACCGTCACACACACACACACACACACACACACACACACACACACACACACACACACACACACACACACACACACACACACACACACACACACACACACACACACACACACACACACACTACACACACACACACAACACACACACACACACACACACACACACACCGTCACACACACCGTCACACACACACACACACACACACCGTCACACACACATACACAGTCACACACACACACACGCACACACACACACACACACACACACACACACACACTCACCACCCACCCACCCATACACACACACACACACACACACACACACACACACCACACCACCCACACACACACACACACACACACACACACACACACACACACACACACACACACACACACACACACACACACAGTGACGAAAGAGGAACGTGGGAAAGAATGACAGCCACGTCCAAGTCAAACACAACAACGCCGTTATTGGGGAAGGTGGAAAGGAAGGAAGGACGGAAGGAAGGGAAGAAAGAGAGAGAGAGGGAGGGAGGAAGGAAAGAAGGAAGGAAGGGATGCAGGCAGTTGGTAGAGACTGATGGACGGAACGACCTCACGAGAGAGGATGAAGAAGTGACAAGTGTTCGGACCTTCCGGACCCAACCTGACTCTTGGAACAACCAACCTGAACCAGTGGTCAGGGTGACCCCTTCAGTCACAGTGATTGAACTGTGAGGAAATCAACACATGTCCATCATCCACCACTGAGGTGTGACGGGAAGGAAGTGAACATGGAGCTGACCTGTGGTGGGGCATGTGACCAACCTACACATCTAGTGAGAGGGACAGAGACAGACTCAGATTCAGATGGTTTATTCATTTTAGGACTCGGTCCCTCATGAAGGGGAATGTGAACACACAATGATTGTATACGAGACAGAGACACAGAGAGGGAGGGCAGAGACAGGCACAGACAGGCAGACAGGTAGGCAGGCTGACAGACAGACAGAGAAACAGAGAGAGACAGACACACAACCAGACAGACACACAGACGAAAAAAACCAGACAAACAGGGACGAGGAGAGAGAGAGGCAGAAAGACAGAGTGAAACAGACACACAACCTGACAGACACACAGACAAACAGGCAGAGACTAACAGAGACAGACATACAGACACACAGCCTGACAGACACACAGACAAACGAACTAACACAGAAAGGTAGAGACAGAGAGACAGAGACAGTGTCAAGTCCACACAGCACCAGAGACAGACAGAGACAGTGTCAAGTCCACACAGCACCAGAGACAGACACAGTGTCCAGTCCACACAGCACCAGAGACAGACAGAGACAGTGTCAAGTCCACACAGCACCAGAGACAGACACAGTGTCCAGTCCACACAGCACCAGAGACAGACACAGTGTCCAGTCCACACAGCACCAGATACAGACACACCAGAGACAGACACAGACAGTGTCCAGTCCACACAGCACCAGAGACAGACAGAGACTGTCCAGTCCACACAGCGCCAGATACAGACAATGTCCAGTCCACACAGTACCAGATACAGACAATGTCCAGTCCACACAGCACCAGATACAATGTCCAGTCCACACAGCACCAGATACAGATCAGTCTGAGGCCTCACTTCACTGGCGGGTCCTCCATTACTGTCGTCACTTCCGCACCGGAAGAGATTCTCTGAGGACAACAACTGCCTGCTGAGTACTGGGTCTCCGCTCACTCCTTCTGCCTTTGAGTGGTGTGTGTGTGTGTGTGTGTGTGTGTGTGTGTGTGTGTGTGTGTGTGTGTGTGTGTGTGTGTGTGTGTGTGTGCGACGGTGTGTGAGAGAGAGAGAGACAGAGACAGAGAGAGAGAAGGACAAAGAGAGATGAAAGACAGATAGGCAGTCAGACAGACGGACACACGGCGCACACATGTTGTATGAGTGGGCGTGTGTGTACCAAAATAGCTCAGGGACCGGCAGAGCGGTAAGCAGACATGTGGATATAGACTGTGACACTCAGCGTTACTACATTGATCTCCACATCAACAGCACTTTCGGAAGCGTGGCTGCACAGCAAGATGGGGGAAGGGGAGGAAAGAGTTGAGGAAGTGGGGCGGAGGGGGGGGGGAGTGATATGCAGACTTTAGAGATAAAAAGACCGATAGACAGAGAAAGTGAGGGGGTGAGACTGGAGGAGTGACAGTGATTCAGAGAGCAGCCACAGCAGAAAAACACTCGTCATCTGCTTCATCTTGACCTTGAAACACAAAGCTGGCCATGACGCATGTTTGCCGATGGAGAGAAATAATGTGTGTGTGTGTGTGTGTGTGTGTGTGTGTGTGTGTGTGTGTGTGTGTGTGTAAGAGAAAGAGAGAGAGGAGAGAGATTTACACTGAAGGGTCACTCTGTTGTGAAGTGTTTCCTGTTGCTGCCCATCCACACAACTTTTTTCTGCCGTGATCACTCTCTTCAGGGACAGTGAGAGAGAGGAGAGAGGGGGGGGGAGAGGGGGGAGAAAGAGGGGGGGAGATGGATAGTGGGACAAACAGGGGGGAGGAGAAACGGGAAGTGAAGAGACAGCCAAAAAAAAGGTAATGTACATACATGTAATATACACGCACACTTCAGTACGCACGAACATGCGCACGTGGTAGAAGTTTCCCACATCGACTGACTTCATTACATGTCTGACCAGTGAGAGAGGGGGGCGGGGGGTGCCAGTGAACGTCGTAGCGCCTCTGTTCCGATCATGCTGCACCCCCTCCCCCCTTCGCCCTGTGTCCCCCTCCCCTGTCAGGTGGTGGCCAGGTGCTGGCAGAGCGTGGCTCGTGGCAGATGGCCGTGTTTCACGTGCTCTCTGTCACTGGCCCACATTCAGTGCGGGGTCAGACAGACGATAGACCCCCCCGCCCCCCTGTCCTGCCCTTCCGCCACACACTCCGCCTTCCCCTCACTGAGATGTATGTCTGTGGTTCCCCCGGCACTTCTTCCCGCCATCCCCCACCCCATCCCCCCCCAACCCCCCCACAGCTGGCTTGGCACGGAGCACCCACACAGCGCGTGGCGCACCTGTCCACACACCCCGCTCCACAACTCAGGTGGAAAGATACAATGCTATTACGTAGACAACGTGCGCATTCTCTCGTTACGCGTGTACGAGTGGTCACACACACACACGCACACACACACACACACACACACACACAGAGAGGCATGAGACAATTCAGACACGATAAAAAACGATGGGTCAACACTATGACTATTACTGACTGACGTGCATGGGCACTGAGAGACTGGCGCGAAGACTGAGGGGCGTTGGGAGAGACAGAGAAATCGAAATAACTTCCTTGCTCAAGTTACTGTAGGGATATCAAAAAGCATACGGTGGACTGTTTTCATCCTACCCACGTGAAGAAAATTTAGGAATTAGAGAAAATGGTTAAATGATAACAAATGAATAAATTAGAAAGAGGTAGAGAGAAAAGCTTAATGGACGGAGAGACGGGAGTGATTCCCCTTTATCGCTGAGCAGGAAGCGGAAATGAAGAAGGCGCATGCCTTTTAGCGTGTTATCGACAAGTGGCGTGTCGGGTCAGGGCTTACAGCTGTGGGCGACTCCTCGTGTTTGCGCCTCCCTGGAACTGTGTGGTGCTCTGAAAAAGTGGAAAAACCCCGCCACGGCCCACTATCACAGGGGGGCGCAAACTGAGGCACTCACCGGTCATACCTGCGAGACTGGGGTCGAGCCAATTTGTGCCCCTTGGAGAAAGGAGCTTATCTGGGATAGGATGGCTGTGCGGTGCGGGGCTGAGAGCAACAGTTGGCCGTCCCCCTCACCCCATCCACCCCTCCGGTTACAACCCACCCCAACATTTTTTTCCCCTTTTTTTCATAATGAAGACTGACATTTCGAGATAATTCAATCAGTGAGAAGTGATGTCTGAGATCTGGAGCTTGTGTGTAAAAGGGTGAGAGACAACGATTGTGTTTATATTAATATGCCGTGTGTCTGTCTGGGTGTGGAGAACCAACATGTAAATAGTTCTTTTAGTAGGGGGCATTAAATATAAATCTTGCACTTTGTGATAAAAACATAATAATTGACATACATGTACAATAAGTTCTAATGAACCCATTAAGCGAGGGATCCACTTTTCCAGTGGCTTGTGGCAAGCGTAAAAATTAATTAAAATTAATTACGAAGACCATTTATACCACTCACACGCGAATGGGACACCATAGTATTTAGCAAGGCAGGATGTGGCGTGACCCCGGCCTGACCCGCAGCTGTCAGCACCTTCCCTATTTCAGAGACTGGCGCTTAGCGCGCACTGCGCTGGTTTGGTTGTTCTCATCGCCCATGGCAGACCAGAAACTGAAGTACGGCAATCCTTAGCGACAAAAGTTAGATTTTTAAAACGAAAGTGTTATGCCTTTTTCTTTCTTTCCTTTTAAATTAAAAAAAAAAATCATTAAAAAAAAGCTGCTATTGAAGTGTGGTAATCAACAATAGGGTATTGCTATTGCGTTTAATTTTTAGATGAAAGTATTATATAACTGTAACTGTACAGTTTACAAAATGAGTGAATAAATAAATTAATAAATAGATAAATGAATAAATAACGAAAGAAAGAATTACACACAGAGAGAGAGAGAGAGAGAGAGAGAGAGAGAGAGAAGAAAATTAAAAAGAGATTGTTTTGTTTGTACAAGACAAAATAAGCTAATTAATTTACGGACTTAATGGTAGCTATTGACAACCCTGCAGATTGCATATTCTGTAAGGAAGTATGGTTACATTGATTTTTTTTCGTATGATTAGAGCATATAGCCCTGAAGAGGCCTTCACAGTTGACAGGGTTCTGAACAATGTGAAACTGAAACTTAAAGAAATGAGCTCGCCACAACTGTCTTGCTTTGTTCTCAGAGAGTTATGTCATGTCAATGCAGACAAGTATGTGGTTGCTGTGATCCGCCACAGTCCAAGTCGATGACTGAAGACGTGGTGGAAATCAATTGGAATCTTTGTGCGTGATGTCAAACAGCATCACAAGAAACTTTGATCTGCCCAACCAAGCGAGAATGTGCTGGTTACGCCTATGTTACTGAAACCTTTGCTGATTTTAAAAGATTAGGACATTGCCCAATTCTGTTGATCTGTCTTTGTTTGATGAAGGAGATGGATATGAAGCAACGTTTCTACATTTTTCTAAGTGGCAGAAGAGATGTAGAACAGAGGAAAGCAGGGACAACCTCTAAAGGGAGACTGGGAGCATATATATATATATATATATATATATATATATATATATATATATATATAAGAATTTCAAATCCAGTGCTAGTCCTGTGAAAACAAGAAACCTGTTTGGTATTCATGCGAATAAATTAATGCATTTTTTTAAACAGTGATGAGGGTATACTACAAGGAGCTGGACTTAGGACTTGATTACAAGATGAGAAACTGTGCAGAAGAGCTTCAGGATAGATTTAGTTAAATTTGCTTCAGGGGACATGGTAACAATAGATGTGTACCATACACATGCTCATTTAACTCTATAGACGTGCTGACAATCTGTCAAATGCAAACTCACGAGAGAAAAATAAAGACATGAACGATGATATGTCTCAGTTGTGTAGAATATACACGTATGGACTGGCACAATCAGGAACCGAGCAAACTGAAGTGCATTCATCACGTATCAAACATAAACTTCGCACAGCTCTTCCAGACCCCATTGCCACTTTACAAAGCAGAGAACTGTCCTAATGTTTGACAAAAACCTCGGTGACACCATCAAGAAACACGCAGTTATGATTCAGAAGCCTCACATCTTGCAAAAACCGCTGAGCTGATTAGAAGTGATCTGTTGTAGCCAGATAGTTCATTCCAGGGCAAATTCATCCACAGAATGTCAAGAAAATTGTATACATTTCACCTTAAAGGCGCCCATCAGCATGATAACCAGTGGGCCAGATTCCATTGAAGAATTAACCACTCCACACCAGATTCAAACTGTTGTCAGTATATCACAGATAATTGCATATAAATGCATAAAATAATTAAAAGCAACATCACATATGCAGCGCAACAGGACACAGACATCATTCCTAATCTACTGGCCTTAAAGTTCATTGTCAGACAAGAAAGAAAGGGCTGGTTGAAATCCTTCATAGCCATGGCTTTGGAATCTCATACAAGCGTGTGTTGTCTATTTCAATAGATATTGCAAACAGTATATAGCAAAAATTTGAAACAGACGGTGTAGTTCTTCCGCCAAGAATGATGACAAACATTTACATAGTTGGAGCGGTCGACAAAACTGACCACATCTCAAGATTGACAACAGCGGGAGACACCTTCCATGGGATATTTGATGCAGAATAAGCATGAAGACGCAGAGGCAATTATGCACTTCACACCCCTAGTTCAGCAATCGGTGTCAGCCAGAATGGAAATAATGCCCCCCACCCCCCTCTCTGTCACCCACACAAAAGTGCATCCAGTTGCTCTGACCTCCAAAGACGTATAAATACCACCATGTATCGTCAGTGCAAAACCAGCCGTCAGACTTGAAAGCAAGACGCGCAACACTGAAAGTGAATGGTTGGTGTACTGCAAAGATGTCAGCGTAGTGAGCAAGGACGGAGGGGCGGATGAAGACATCAAGAACCGCATCAACAAAGCGAGGCATGCCTTCAACACCCTGCGGCCAATTTGGAACTCTATATCTCTTTCCACTCACACCAAACTGAGGACTGCAGGACAGAAGGCAGTCAGGCATCAGCGACAAGACCCACCACCCTTCCTTGGAAGCACTCTTTACCCTTATGAGAATGAGAAGGATTTTACTATTCTACAATCATTCTTCTCCACATTGAATCTAGTAAGTTCGATATTGTCTGTCAGTGCTGAAAGAAAGGCAAAACAAGCGAATTGAGCGTATATGTTTGCAGTTTTTGGTGAATGCTTGATATGAATTAAAAACGTATCCAAGCAAAAATGTTTTAGACAAGCGTGTGGTGCCTCTGGAAATTGGCAGAGCTGGTCGACCTTGATTATACTTACATTCAAAGATTTACGATTGATTTTCTTTAATTACAAGTATGTAATAACTAATGATAATAATAATAATAATAATAATGGTACTTATATAGCGCTGAATCTTGTGCAGAGACAAATCTAAGCGCTTTCGCACCAGTCATTCTCACGCATGCATAACTCTAAAACTGGAGAAACTAAAGACAAGGAAGAGGCAGGGAAGGGAGGCTATTTTGGGAAGAGGTGGGTTTTAAGGCCAGACTTGAAAGAGCTGAGTGTGGAGACTTGACGAAGCGAAAGAGGAAGTTCATTCCAATTGCAAGGTCCAGAGACAGAGAAAGAACGGCGGCCAACAGTCGAGAGTTTGAATCTGGGTATGCGTAAGTGGAGTGGATCCGAAGCTGATCGTAGTGAGCGCGATGGAGTGTAGAGGTGAAGGCAGCCACAGAGATAGGAAGGGGCTGATTTGTGAATACATTTGTAGCATAGAGTGCTGATCTTGTACTTTATTCGGTGTGAGACAGGGAGCCACTGGAGATGTTGCAAAAGAGGAGTGATGTGCTCAGATCTTTTCTTTCTGAGGACGAGTCGGGCAGCAGAATTTTGTATGCGCTAAAGGGACTGAATGGATGAAGCAGGCAAACCAGACAATAGAGAGTTACAGTAGTCAAGGCGAGAGAGAATGAGAGAAACGACAAGTCTAGATGTTGCGTCAATGGACAGATATTTCCGGATGGAACTGATGCGCCGCAGTTGACAGCAGCAGGATTGACATGTCTGATTGATAAATGTTTGCATGGACAGTGTGTTGTCAAGGACAACGCCGAGGTTCCTGACTGAACTGGACAGAGGGATGGATGTACTGCCAAGTTTGATTGTATTAGTTGTAATGGAAGAGAGTTTTTGTTTAGTTCCTATGATCATTGCTTCAGTTTTGTCCGCGTTCAATTGTAACTTATTTAGAGTCATCCAATTTTGAATATCCAGGAAGCAGTTAGATGTTTTTTGCAAGAGCGACAACAGTTTTTCAGGTGTATCAATTTCTGGAGTTGAGTGTCATCAGCATAAGAATTATGACTGACATTATGGCGGTTGATAATTTCAGCGAGAGGAGCAGTGTACAGTGTGAAGAGCACTGGGCCTAAAACAGATCCCTGTGGGACTCCATGTTCAATTTTAACGGGTTCAGACTGGAAATTATCAACAATGACAGACTGGAATCGATCAGTGAGATAAGATTTGAACCAGTTTAGAACAGTGCTGTTGATACCAAATGTAAAATGAAGACGGGAAAGAAGGTCTATCGTGTCAAAGGCGGCTGACAAGTCGAGAAGAGTGAGAAGGGAGATCTGTCCTGAGTCGGACGCTAGCAGTAGGTTATTCAGGATGTGGAGGAGAGTGGTTTCGGTGCTGTGGTCAGCACGATAGGCAGACTGAAATGGGTGGATGAGATTGTTGAAACAAAGGTGATTGTTGAGCTGCCATATCAGTATCATCAATGTCATACCTTAAGAGACTGAAGTACTTTGCAAAATATCAACTCATGGCAGAAGAAATTCAAAAAGAGGCTTAGTTGCTACATAAACGGCGCCCAAAGATCTAGACACATCTTTTTTCCCCTCCCTCTTCTTTTTAAAAAAAAAAAATTTTTTTTATTTTGTTTGTTGTTGTTTTTTGTTTGTTGTTTTTTAAAAATATTTTGTTTAGGGGACAAGTAGCCCAGAGAAAGATGAAAAATATGTACATGTTCTTTAAAATGTATGAGCAACATAACAGTGCACATTGAGATTAAACAACGACCAGTTAGCATCACTGACACTGTGACCTATTTTCTATTTTTATTTTATCTTTATTATTTTTGTCACGAAACACTCCTGAAGACATTTACATAACATAGCAAGTACATAATAGCATAATTAACATTCGGAGGCCACATTCTGGACATTTCCACGTGTGAAATTGGGTAAGAAAACGAAATAACCGAGAAAATAAGTGTCATTTGTTTTGAACTCAGTGACCTACTTTAGACGCTGACCACACCCACTTCCGGTGCAGTGATAAGGTGGATCCCTTGCTTAAATGAACCACAAATGAATAAGGAATAAGAAAAACCAAACAGAATGTTTTTATCATGAAGTGCAGCTTTCACCTGTTTTTCGGACTTAATGCCCCCTACTATTTCCAAAGTTTGGATTGCTGTCCTCCTCGCCTGTACAAGGTTTGACAATAACGAAAAGTGCCTGGAACTACCAACAGCTTTTGAAACCTTGCTTGACCTAAAACTGAAGGGTTGAAAGAGTTGTCGTCCGAAATTCACTAATCGCATTGCACAGAACGGAGCACACTGAGGGGTTAGCGTATTTCAGACAGACAGACACAGACAGTCAGACAGACATAGGGGTTGGCGTATTTCAAACAGACAGTCAGACAGACAGAGAGGTTGGCATATTTCAGACAGACAAATAGAGGGGTTAGCGTATTTCAGACAGACACAGACAGTCAGACTGACATAGGGGTTGGCGTATTTCAGACAGACAGACATAGGGGTTGGCATATTTCAGACAGACAGACAGAGGGGTTGGCGTATTTCAGACAGACAGTCAGACAGACAGACATAGGGATTGGCGTATTTCATACAGACAGTCAGACAGACAGAGGGGTTGGCGTATTTCAGACAGACAGACAGAGGGGTTGGCGTATTTCAGACAGGCAGACACAGTCAGACAGAGGGTTTGGCGTATTTCAGACAGACAGACACAGTCAGACAGAGGGTTTGGCGTATTTCAGACAGACAGACAGACAGAGGGGTGGCGTATTTCAGACAGAGAGGTTGTCGTGGCGTATTTCAGACAGATAGGTTGGCGTATTTCAGACAGACAGAGGGGGTGGAGTATTTCAGACAGACAGTCGGACAGAGGGGTTGGCGCATTTCAGACAGACAGAGGGGTTGGCGTATTTCAGACAGTCAGACAGACAGAGGGGTTGGCGTATTTTAGACAGACAAACAGACAGAGGGGTTGGCGTATTTCAGACAGACAGTCAGACAGAGGGGTTGGCGTATTTCAGACAGACAGAGGGGTTGGCGTATTTCATACAGTCAGACAGACGAAGGGGTTGGCGTATTTCAGACAGACAGTCAGACAGACAGAGGGGTTGGCGTATTTCAGACAGACAGACAGAGGGGTTGGTGTATTTAAGACAGACAGACAGAGATGGATGGTGGAGAGATACACACATACAGCTGAACAGACAGTGGCTGAGAAAAGATGAAGAAACACACACACGGACCGAGAAATACCACTGCTTTTTATTGATAATTTACCGTCACCAGTCGGCTAGACATTCCTACCCTACGCCTCTCTCTCACTCCCCCCACCCCACCCACCCATCCACACCGCCTCGCACCACCCTCTCTCTCTCTCTCACTCCCTCCTCTCTCTCTCTCTCTCTCTCTCTGTCTCTCTCACTCCTCCCCCCCCCCTCTCTCTCTCTCTCTCTCTCTCTCTCTCTCCCTCCCCCTTTCTCTCCCTCTCTCCACGCTGGCACCCTAAGCCACGTGCTGAAGAGAAATCAGTACCTGGAGCAGGTTAGGTTTTCAGCGTAGTGAACAACAACCTAAACACACGCAGACATCCCAAACCAGAATCGGGGTGGTGTGTGTGGGGGGCGGGGGGGGGGGGGGGGTAACTGAGGTTGTAGGGGGAAGATGGACAGAAGAAATAAGAGTGAAGGGAGGATGAAAAACAGAAGGAATAAGAATGGAGGGGGGGGGAGGAAGAACAGAAGGAATAAGAATGGAGGGAGGAGGAAGAACAGAAGGAATAAAAACGGAGGGACGAAGAACACAGAAGGAATAAGAATCATTCCTTTTGGGTAATGTGAAATGTACGTTGTAATGGGGTGGTTGTGTCGGTACAATGTGTGGCTTTTCCTCAGAACCCAGTCTGTATGGGAACTGACAAACAGACAAGAGACAGCGAGACAACACGAAAGGAATGCACGTACAGACAGACAGACATGAGGCAGAGAGACAACACGAAAGGGATGCACGTACAGACAGACAGACACACAGACATGAGACAGCGAGACAACACGAAAGGGATGCACGTACAGACAGACAGACAGACAGAAAGACAAACAGGCAGACAGACAGTGAAAGAGACAGACACATCAAGAAATGTGACTTAATATGTACGACAAGGAAACAACATTTCATGCTGAATCGGTCATGTTCAATCAGTGGTTCTGACACAGTAACTAATAACCAACAAACTGCTCCTCCCTCCTTCACTCTCACTCTCTGTCTCTGTCTCTCTCTTTCTTTCCTTCTGTATTCCCCTCGCCTTCTCTCTCTCATGACAAATTTCCATAGCTTCGCATTCTGTTCTGTACGGTAATTCTCCTGTGCTTTTTTAAAATGATTTTTCACGGGTTTACTTTTTCCCTTCGTGAAGGGCCAAGGCCGAGGTGTGTAAAAAAAAAAAAATAATAAATAAAATTTTTAAAAAAACACCTGACTCTCTCTGTCTCTCCCATCCTCTGTCTCTCTCTGTGTCTCTTTCTCACTCTACTATCCATCTGTCAATATGAGAGTGAGTGTGTGTGTGTGTGTGTGTGTGTGTGTGTGTGTGTGTGTGTGTGTGTTCTTCATAATATTTGTTCTTCTACACGACTTTTATTGTCTTCTCTCTTCTTCTCTCCCCTGCCTTCAAAATGATATGTGTGTGCTGTTGTAACTGACGTAGATTACCAAGGACAAATTGGAAGAATTGGCCATGCCTAAAATCTGAATCATTCAATAAAAAAACGTTTTGAGTTTGAGCTCTCTCTCCCTCTCTCTCTCTCCCTCTCTCTCTCTCTCTCTCTCTCTTTGAGCATCAGGTGGGTAGTGGCGGTGTAACGGGCTGTGTGCCCTCCTCAGGGCAGGCAGGTTTATCACCGGCCAGCTAGCACCAGTGACGCACTGGGAGCATTCCATCTCTCACTGCTCCTCCCATTACCAACCACCCACCCTTATCTGCCCCTCGGACACAATTGGCGGGGGGAGGGGGGGGGTGGGCAGGGGTGAAGAAGACGGGTGAGGATGAAGGTAAGGAAGGAAGGGGGTGACAGAAAAAGGGAAGGCGGAAGAACAAAGAGTGATTGAAAAGACTACAGAGAGGGAGAGAGAGAAGAGAAGAGAGAGAGACACAGAGAGAGAGAGAGAGAACACTGAACACTGAACACTGAAATGTTTAATGACATGTGGTGCAAATCAGAACAAAAATAGTGAAAGGAATGAAACAAAATGGAAGAGGAAAGGAACAACAACAAAAATATTTCAAGTCAAATAAACTCACTCTCAACCATCCATTTTTCAAGTTCATGAAACTAAAAATATTTTTTTGTCCATCTACTACTATAGCTATTAATATGTATTACCCTTCTTTCCAGTACTATGTGCTTCAGCAATTTACTTCGACAGTGATTTTATTGTGCCGTGGTCGTCATTCGTTTTAGTCACAACAATGATACCCATTCTCTTTGCACTGTTTGTTTTGGAAATGACGCATTTATCATGAACATTATCAAATGTTTTGCAGTGAAATAAAAAGTGCATTTCATCTTCCCTTTAGAACCAACATACTGGACACGGGGGGAATGTGGATGGGTCAGCATAAAACCACACTGGATGTGTCTTTAACTCACTCAGTACGGCCAGTCCTCTCTTCTCCTCTACACAGACCCCTCGGATGTCCAGTGGGTGTCTGAATGACCCAACCTTTAGCTTCCGCCGTCAGAATTGTGGTATTCTTTGTCAACATTCACCTCTTCAGTATAAAAGCCTTCCGCTTGCAATATTTTGATGATGGCAACTGGGGTGAAACGCTGTTAACGTTGTCTCTTTCGCCGTTCGTATGGAGAGAGTTAAGCTAAGCGTTCTCTGTCTAAACCTGGCAATACTTATCGTCTGCCATATATTTGTTACCACCCTGATCGATTTATGTTCCAGCATACTTTGAAAACAAAGAAATCAGTTACGTGTTATTGTTGTTCTTGTTTTTCCATAACTTTGCATTTTAGATGTCCATTTTTTACTCACTTGTGTAAACAAAAAGAGTCTATGTTTTAACCCGATGTTCGGTTGTCTGTGTGTGTGTGTGTGTGTGTGTGTGTGTGTGTGTGTGTGTGTCTGTGTGTCCATGGTAAACTTTAACATTGCCATTTTCTCTGCAAATACTTTGTCAGTTGACACCAACTTTGGCATAAAAATAAGAAAAATTCAGTTCTTTCCAATCATCTTGCTTACAACAATATTGCATCTCTGGGATGGGCACAAAAAATGTATAAAAAAAAAGAAAAAAAGAAGCCAAATTATATGCAAACTGAATTTACTGTTTTTTTGTTTGTTGTTGTTGTTGTTTTTATTCTCTAAACGTGGCACTTTGATCTGATATTCTAACACAACAACAAGAGCAGTCATTTTTATCATTTTTTGATCAAACAGGAACTTCTTTTGCCAAGCATGGAAGTTATATTTATTATACATGTCTTTGGTGCAGATAGTAAAAAAGGGAAAATAATCTGTAATTAATGCTAGGGGACTTAATTTGCTTTAAACTGATCTTTCTCATCTTAAACATTATATTTTGAAATTATACTCAATACATTAAAAGCTTGTGTATTTTACTCTCAGTGTACAGGGCTTTCACTATGTTCATTCGCCCAAGTGGTCTTTTTCGGACAATACTAAAATCAATACGACGAGTGGACTTTATAGATCTATTGGCTGAGCCCTGAAGGTCATGGACAAAAATCAGTTGCGTACACATATCTATACATATTCAAAGCGCGTGCTCATATTCTTCGCGAACGCGAACGACGCCATTTTGTTTCAAGTTGTTGACCTGCCCGTTCAATCCTATATTCAATCGACAATACACGATAACATGTGATGGAAAGTTGGAGAAGGAGACCGTTAAATATTTATTCAGAGAAAGATTTGTGAACGCCTCATCACTTACTGGATTATGCCCCAACTGCCATAAAAATATCCACAGAATCAGTCAGAATTCAGATAAAAATAATAAACCATGAGAGTTAATACCCATGAATTGATGAAACGTAAACATTTCCAGTCTTGACTTTTCTCAAAATGAAGTCCTTTTCACTTCATACGACGTTTAGAAGTACTTGTACTTGGCTCTACATGTTATTAGTTTAACAAAATACTCAATTTTCATATCAACTTTAAAACTATAAAAATATTTAAAACTATAAAACTAGAATGAACACAGAGAAATTGAATCGACCGTGTCGACCGGGTGTAACTAAACTTGTACATCTATCTAGATCCAGAGAAAACGGCTAAATGTTGCAGTGTGATTGCGGCGATAGCCACGTCTCCTTTACCGCGGACTTAAAAAGAATTTTTAAGTGCCCTTAAAGATTTTTTGAATGCCCAAGATACACCAGAATAATATGATTTAGAAAGCGTTCTCACTGCGAATACCGCAATCGATTTATCGCCCTTTAAAAAAGCATGTTTATATGATATATTTTTTAACATCAGTTAAGGAGCCACGATAGTGTAATGGGTAAGACAGTTTCTTCTCACCCGAACACGCGGGGTCGTTAGGACTTTTTTATTCTTTCTTCTTTTTTTTAACCCGAAGTTTTATAAGAACAAATACAGAACACATTTTAACGATTAGATTTTTTTTCAAAGTGTATCAAAAGTGAGTCTTGAAGCCCTTGCCTCTCTTGTTGTTTATTTAAGGTATATGTCTGTCTTTAAAGTCCCGAAATAAAACTACATTGGTGGACTCAATACGCATCTCTGCTCCACCCCTTTTGGACAGTCACATACTTCTGATTGCACACATTTATCACGCATACACGCCAAGACTGAATCCTACACACCACGATGAGCTATATTGTACGTGTGAACCTTCATGCCATAGACAGAACCGTCCGAGACGGGTGGGGAAGTTTTAAAGAGAGAGAGGAATGGAGGGGTGGGGAGGGTAGGGGAAAGAGAGAAGAGAAGGTTTCCAGCACTCAGAGCTAATCAGTTACGGTGTGTGGTATTATCAGGCACGCAGGTGGCAAGGAAACGACACTGAGGGGAGTGGGGGTTCCAGCACTAACAGCCTCCATCCTGCACTGCTGGTTATACATCATGTACACAGACTGACACACAGACAGACACACAGACAAAAGCACAGCTCGCGCTTCGGCGATCAAAGCCCTGTGTCGTTCATCAATTTATAATGTCATCACTATTAATGAACTGCACGCGCGGGGCAAGACCTTTACTACACTGGACGGAGCCAGGGTGAGCAAGCCCCCAACCTTTACCTCAAACCATCCTGCACACACACACATACACACACACGCGCACGCGCGCCCATGCATGCACATACAAACACAAAGCTCAGTTGTTGGTTTTTTCTTTTCGAGGCTACATAGTTGAAGAGGCACAGTGTGATGACACAGTGACCCAACACGTGACTGGTCCTGACCAAGTGACCCACTTACTGTCCCCAACACACCGCCAAAACATTGCCCATACATGGTCACAGATATTCCGCCACCGACACTGCATGCTGCTGTATGCTGTCACCTGCTATCTGATTGGCTGGAGCCACAAACTGCACAAGGTTATCGTGACGTCACGTCCGGTGACACCATTCCCCATTCTCGCTCTCTCTAAGTGAGTTCCTGTCATGGTACTTTGGCCCGTGAAGCATTTCACAAGAAGTGTGAGAACTGTCTCCATTGTAAAACATCCTTCCACACCTACACCGACGCCCTAAAAACCTGAAAACCCCTTTGTCACCACTGTGGCTTATAGTCCGAGGTGAGTGTTTGCCTCGCGGTGGGCAAGGGAGTAGTGACACCGTGTGACCTCTTTCGTCACTGTCATCTGCTGTAAAGCTTGTCACTCCGTATAGTTAACTGAGAGAGAAAGAGAGAGACAGACACACAGACAGATGGAGGGTGTGAGGGAAGAGCAGCACGCAAACACACACACACACACACACACACACACACACACACACATAAAAACATAAAAGGGCTTGTAAGTCTTCAGGAGGAATATCTGTCTTTGTTAGAGATGATCTAAGAGAGCACATACAATTTTTACCGCAAAGCAACTGCGATCTTGTATGGATCCATATACCAAACGCAGCTGAAAAGGAAAACGACACGTATATCGGCTGTTGCTATATACCACCAGTATCATCATCTTTCGGTAAACTACATTCACCCCAGATATGGGATAGGTTGGAAAGCGACATAGAACATTTTTCTACAAAAGGCAATATTATCTTATGTGGCGATTTCAATACAAGGACAGGAATGGTTACTGATTATATTAACACAGACAGCGGTGATAATACCTACCTGTCGTCTTACCCTGGTTATACTGATAGAGTAAACGACAGATGCTCGATGGACCAAACTGTTCACAAACTTGGTCGCAAACTAATCGATATCTGCATAAGCAATGATCTGCTTATTCGAAACGGAAGGACCCTGGGTGATTTAGAAGGAAAATATACATGCCACATACAACAAGGTAGCAGCGTTGTAGACTATTTCATATGTTCAGAACGACTCACAAAAGACATATCTGAAATGAATGTAGAAGGTATCAGTCCGTTTTCCGATCATTGTCCGCTACGATTATCAATGTACTTGTCAGTAAGGAAGCAGAAAAGAAAAAAATCGCCTTACACTCACAGTAATAAGGAATGCAACAACCAAAATGGAAGTTATACTAAATTTTTCTGGAATGAAAATTCTGCCAGCGCTCTTGGTCATGCACTAAAGACAGGACAAATCAACAAATTGTTACAAGAAATCAAAAGTGATTTAAACATTTCATCCACAAATAAAAGGGTAAATACTATAGTTGAAAAGTTCACAGATGCGTTGACAGAAGCATCTAAGTTAGCTGTTCATCATAAAGAATTCCGTAAAAAACGTAACACAAAGCAGTCTAAGAAATGGTTTGATCAGGCTTGTTACATCCAAAGACGAGAACTGAAATCTTTAAGAAATGCATTAAACAGAAACCCACGGAACAGAACGATACGCGATAAGTATTTTTACATGTTAAAATCATACAACAAATGTGTAAAACAGAAGAAAAAATTGTATAAAAACAGGTTAGTTCAAAACCTGAACGAAGCTATCTTAAAAGATCCAAACAGTGTATGGAAGACTCTAAAATCTCTCAACGATGCAGAAACTCCCATAGGTAATAGTTACAAACCGATGAGTAACACAAAATGGATGAAACATCTGGAGGACATCATTGGGACACAAAGTAAAGTTGACCAAAGCACAAAAGCAAAAATAAATACAGAACTAAGAAACATAAACTCGAATATAACACCTTCGTATCTTGATTTTCCAATTTCCACAAAAGAGATAATCAACGCATCCAGAAACTTACACAACAAAAAAACGCCTGGAAAAGACGGGATTACAAACGAAATCATAAAGGCTAGCCTACCGGAAACAACAGAAATACTAAAACTGTTATTTCAGTCTGTCCTTAACTCAGGCACGTTCCCAGATATGTGGAAAAAAGGAATTAGCATACCAATTTACAAATCGGGAGACCAATTAAACCCAACCAATTATCGAGGAATAACTCTGAACAACTCACTCAGTAATCTTTTTTGTCAAATATTAAACAATCGAATAACAAACTACCTCGAAGACAATAATTTACTATCAAAAGAGCAAGCAGGCTTTCGAAAATCACACAAGACCTCGGACCACATATTCATACTTAAAAAGATAATTGACGATACTTTAAGAAAAAGAATGAATCGCCTTTATTGCTGTTTTGTTGATTTTCAGAAAGCATTTGACAGGGTCTGGCATCACGCTCTAATGCTAAAAATGTATCAAATCGGTATAAATGGAAATTGCTTTAGAGTTATTCAAAGCATGTATGAAAATGCCACAGTTTGCACAAGAACTGATACGGGATTTTCTTCTGAAATACCCATATTGAAGGGGGTACTACAAGGGAACACACTCAGTCCCACTTTATTTAATATATTTATTAATGATCTCCCGAAATGTCTGGGCGTTACTGACTCACCATCCATAGACCTTGACAAAAGTGATAGTGTTTCATGTTTACTATATGCTGATGACCTAGTAATTTTGTCCACGACAAAGATAGGATTACAAAGGAAACTAGATAAACTCAATCTGTATTGTGAAAACTGGGATCTAAAAATTAACATAGATAAAACTAAAGTAATAGTTTTCACACACACCGATCCCAAAGTGCCTGTTATTTTCACAATAGGCAATGATATAATCCAGACAACTGATCAATACAAGTACTTGGGTATATTATTTCACAAAACTGGAACGTTCTCATTTGCCCAAGAGCATCTAGCCAAACAGGCATTAAAAACAGCACACTCCCTCCGACGAATCGTTAAAAAGCAAGATATTCGTTTGGATATTGTGCTGCAGCTTTTTGATTCACTTGTTTTACCTATATTATCATATGGATCCGATATTTGGTTCCCATGGGCTGAAACAAAAACTACCAATTCATTCAATACAGGAATGACAGATTTCTTTAGAAATTGTATTTCTTCGAAACATTCACATGAACAAATGCATATAAAATTTGGCAAACTGCTTCTAGGGGTACATTCTAAAGCAATGAATCTGCCAACTCTAGCCGAACTGGGCAGATTTCCAGTTGGAATTCATATTGCTTGCAGAGTTCTTGACCACTGGACTCATATTCTGGATGCACATAATGATAGCCATATCAAAAAGGTCTATATGTCGATGATGAACCAACCAGACACAATTGAAAATCCATGGATACAATTTGTAAAGAATATTCTTCACAATGTAGGATTAGGTCATATTTGGAACAATCAGTCGACATTTAGTAACAGCAGGCTTAAATTTACATTACGCCAACAACTAAGAAATAGATATGTACAATTCTGGAAACAGACAAAAACTGAATACAGTAGATTAGATTTCTACAACAAAATTAAAAGAAACGATTATCAAATTGAGAATTATCTAACTGATAAAATCGATCCTGCTCACAAACAAGCTCTTTGTCAACTCAGAATAAGCGCACATTATTTAAACATCGAACGAGGAAGATATGCAAACATTCCCAGAGAAGAGAGGTTATGTGCTATATGTGAAGTTGTTGAAGATGAATTGCATTTCTTAGATTCGTGTATCTTATTTCATAATTTGCGAAGCCATCTAATCACTACTATACAGCAGTATGATCATCAATCAAATGTGATCTCTAGAAACATACAAAACAATATACTAAAACCAAGTGATTTATTCACCTGCGATGACTGTCAAAAAACACTTGCCAACTATGTATTTCAGTGCATGCGTATTAGATGACCGTTTATTTCTTTGTTCCCTTTGTTCTTTGTTGTGTCTATTAATCCTTCGGGATTTTATGACAATAAATGAAGTCAAGTCAAGTCAAGTCAAGTCAAGTCACACACACACACACACACACACAGCATATGGAAAAGTATACATTCACTTCAAAGTAAATGGAAAAGTATATTGTTTATACTTCAAATGCGGCCGAAAAAACGTATTTTTACTTCAAAAGCGGATGGTATATTGAGAGGTATTAGGATAAACAGTGATTGCATACAACAAGTATTTATCCAAGTGTGTTAATATGGGCTTCTCGCCTTTTAAAGACATCTAAATTGGAAAGACATTAAAGTAAAGACCACACACACACACACACACACACACACACACACACACACACACACACACACACACACCGCATGTGAAAAATCATTGATTTATTTCAAAGTAAATGTAAAAGAGTAGATTTATTTCAAAGTAAATGTAAAAGAGTAGATTTATTTCAAAGAAAACATAAAAAGTATACATTTAGCCGAAAGTGGACGATGTTTCAAGCAACATTCGGATAAATGAACTATTACATGAAACAAGTGTTTGCGCGGGCGTGTTAATGGACATCCGGTCTGTTTGAGAACACTTCAAGAGGAAAGAGGTTCAATCAAAGACTACACACGCCCACATCCACAACAAATCTGATAGCAGAAAGAGAGAGAGATTGATACAGACAGACAGACAGACAGACAGACAAAACCAGTCCGTTAGAATTCCCCTTCTCGCCACCAAGACAGCAGTGCCCACAAAACAGACGGTGATTGTTGTCTTTTTTTTCTGCCCAATCACCATGAATCAATCGTGCACCCTAACAGTCTCCCCCCCCCCCCCCCCACCTTCCCTCCGCTCCCCCTCCCCACCTCCCTTCTAACCAGTAAGGGCAGCACAAGGCCGGCAACTCTGAGGAAAGTGGCCCCCCCCCTCCACCCCACCTCCCTTCTAACCAGTAAGGGTGGCACAAGGCCGGCAACTCTGAGGAAAGTGGCAAGGGGAGAAGACTGTGCAGGAACCCCCCCCCCCCCCAGCTCCCACCTCCCACCCTCCCACACCTCCTGCCGACAAGACACCCTATCCCTCCTTCCCCTTTCTCTCTAACACACCCCGGGTGCTGCTGTCAGGAGCACGCCTGTTAAACACACTTTGTTTCATGCAATACTTCCTTATCCTTCAAACACCGGCCGCTTTTGAAGTCAATTTCTTGACGCATTGTTGTGGTGGTGGTTATCGTCATTATTCTCGTGCCTTAATTTGAAAAAAAATAGAATAATAAGAATAATAATAAATAAATAAATAAATAAATAAAAACACTGCTGTTGCTGCTGCTGTTTTGTGGGTGTTTTTTTGTTCTTGGTTGTTGTTTTGTTGTTGTTTTTTTCTTTCTTTGTCGCTTTCTCCCTCCTCCCCTTTATTTCGCATTCGTTATTCTCTTTATCCCTCTTTTTTTCTTCTTCCTGTGTTCCCTTGTGTTGCAGGGTAGTAAAATGTATGTCAGCTGTGTTCCAAATAGCGGTGAACATGACGGAGATAGGGGATTGTTTGAAGTTAGCTTTCTGCATCCTGACTGGCGTAAGTTGTGGGCAAAATTATAAGGTGTTACAAGACAGTTTGAGTTCTCATGTAAAACGTAAGCTCTTCCATCAGTGAAGTTTTTACTGGAATTTCATTTTCTAACTCACACCGACGTTTTATTAAGGAAAGCTGTGTCTCTTTCTCCTTTTTTTTTCTATTTCTCAATGTTAAACTATCTGATTTTGTTCAGCAAAACCTGGCCTTCATCTGTTTACGTATCTTCCATGCGCATGAAGTGCTGGCATGTGATATGTATTGCTTTTAAACTCACTTGTGAAAAGCAGCTTCGTTTTGAAACAAAGAAATTGCCACTTTTTTTGTTTCAGTTTATCTCAAGATTTAAAATAAACTGTACATCCAGACCCATTGTGAACGATCATAGTTATTTGTCCTTTCACTAGAGACAGACAGAGAAGAGAGAGAGGAAAGAGAGACAGGCAAAGAGATTAGAGAGAGAGGAAAGAAAGAGAGGTGGAAAAGGGGGAGGCATGAAGCCATGGGCCAAAAGGCAGGACACCCACACAGCCACACAGACACAACCACCCCAACTCTCTTCACCATACAGCCAGAACCATTCCAACTCCCTTCACCACACAGCCAGAACCACCCCAACTCTCTTCACCATACAGCCAGAACCATTCCAACTCCCTTCACCATACAGCCTGACACAGCCAGAACCACCCCAACTCTCTTCACCATACAGCCTGACACAGCCAGAACCACCCCAACTCTCTTCACCACACAGCCTGACACAGCCAGAACCACCCCAACTCTCTTCACCACACAGCCAAAACGATTCCAACTCCCTTCACCACACAGCCTGACACAGCCAGAACCACCCCAACTCTCTTCACCACACAGCCTGACACAGCCAGAACCACCCCAACTCTCTTCACCACACAGCCTGACACAGCCAGAACCACCCCAACTCTCTTCACCACACAGCCTGACACAGCCACAACCATTCCAACTCCCTTCACCACACAGCCTGACACAGCCACAACGATTCCAACTCCCTTCACCACACAGCCTGACAGCCACAACCACCCCAACTCTCTTCACCACACAGCCTGACACAGCCAGAACCACCCGAACCACCACAGACCGGGTGGGCAGCAGGCAGAGTGGCCATGGGGGGCAGGTGCTGCACAGATCGGGTGGACAGCAGGCAGAGTGGCCATAGGGGTGGGGGTGGGGGCAGGTGCTGCACAGATCGGGTGGACAGCAGGCAGAGTGGCCATAGGGGTGGGGGTGGGGGCAGGTGCTGCACAGATCGGGTGGACAGCAGGCAGAGTGGCCATGGGGGTTGGGGGAGGGGGGGGGCAGGTGCTGCACAGATCGGGTGGACAGCAGGCAGAGTGGCCATGGGGGTGGGGGTGGGGGCAGGTGCTGCACAGATCGGGTGGACAGCAGGCAGAGTGGCCATGGGGGTTGGGGGGGGGGGAGGTGCTGCATAGATCGGGTGGACAGCAGGCAGAGTGGCCATGGGGGTTGGGGGGTGGGGGGGCAGGTGCTGCACAGATCGGGTGGACAGCAGGCAGAGTGGCCATAGGGGTTGGGGGGGCGGGGGGGGGGGGGGCAGGTGCTGCACAGACCGTCAGTGTTTGGGGACAGTCACTGCTGTCCTGGTGGCCCCCCTTCCCTCCCTGCCACGTTCCCCGATAGCTCCAGGGAACTGTGTGGGCACGCGGCTGTGTCAGCGGAGACAAGAGACAACTGAGGGCGGGCGGAAGTACTCACTGCCGCCACTCCAGCCCCCGATCCGCACCCCCCACCCCCTCCCCCCACTCAGCTGGCCGCCACTTTCCCCGGGAATGGCTGAGTCAGCATCCCGGCACGGTGTTGCTGTTTGTTGTTTGTTTGTTTGTTGTGGTTGTTTACATGTTTCATTTATAGTACATCTCTGGTCATTAGCGGCAATGTGTTGATGTTTGTTTGTCGTGGCTGTTTACATGTTTCATTTATAGTACATCTCTGGTCATTAGCTGTATGGTGTTGATGTTTGTTGTTTGTTGTGGTTGTTTACATATTTCATTTATAGTACATCTCTGGTCAGCTGTATGGTGTTGATGTTTGTTTGATGCTTGTTTGTTGTGGTTGTTTACATATTCACAGTATAGATCTGGTCATTAGCTGTATGGTGTTGATGTTTGTTGTTTGTTTGTTGTGGTTGTTTACATATTTCATTTATAGTACATCTCTGGTCATTAGCTGTATGGTGCTGATGTTTGTCGTTTGTTGTGGTTGTTTACATATTCTGTTTACAGTACAGCTCTGGTCATTAGCTGTATGGTGTTGATGTTTGTTGTTTGTTTGTTGTGGTTGTTTACATATTTACAGTACAGCTCTGGTCAAAGCACTACACCTGAAATCTGTCCCAGTCTGGTCCAAACATCTGTCACTACGAGGGAATTCATACCTGGTGCAAAGACATATACACACCACTGCAGGATGTGTGTGTGTGTGTGTGTGTGTGTGTGTGTGTGTGTGTGTGTGTGCGACAGCAGACCTACAGTGGGTCAGTGATGATGCACAGCTCAACCCAGCGGGGAGTGTAACCCAGCTTTCACAACACAGTGCTGCCTTAGTTACCCAGTCCCACCACGTACTGCACGGAGAAGAACAACCCGATCCTAACTCAATACAAAGTAAACGTGTCTGCCTTGCCAAACCAATAGCAAATCAAACGCCTTCTTTCCCCTTTCTCTCATAAAAAGAAAGAAAAATGGAAAGAGAGTGAGAGAGAGAAAGCAGCTGTCGAGCTGTTTTCACGGAGCGGCACACGTAATGTGGCGGTTATCACAGACTTGGTTAAACAGCTTGTTCCCATCAGAATGATGGACTGCACTTCAGCTTTCCCCTATAGCGGCAAAACTTGTCTGAGTGAACCCCCTTCTCCAGCCTCTACACCCTACTCTCTCTCTCTCTCTCTCTCTCTCTCTCCCTCCCTCCCTCTCTCTCTCTCTCTCTCAGTGCACCTTGAAAATTGCTGGCTCCACTGTTCAGGTCGTTTCTCAAACGCTGCTGCAGCTTGTTATTTTATTTCTTTAAGGCAGGCTTGCTTTGCCAAGTTTTCCCCTCTGGGTATGCACGATTCACCCGTTGGCTGGTGTAAAGCTCGCTTCTGAAGTTGTAATATCACACATCACACAAGTGCTCTCTCTCTCGCGTTCGTGCGTACATGCGTTCCAGAACGAGTGTGTGCATACGGATCCACTTGCTTACGTGTGTGTGTGTGTGTGTGTGTGTGTGTGTGTGTGTGTGTGTGTGTGTGTGTGTGTGTGTGTGTATTGCGTGTGTGTGTGTTCCTTTGTATATGACTGGTCTAAAGACAGACTCAAGCACGCACACCTTCGTTGCAAAAGGTCGAGAACCGTGAAGGAAAATGCCAACCCTAATGCTTCAAATGGTCATTGTGTTTCAACTGAACATTTCCATGAGAACACATAACGAAACAACTCACAATAAAGCTTCATGCAACACGTCTTTCACTGGAAGAAACCTGTGTCTTTCATTGTTACTTTAGGACGCCGTGTGACCACGGGGCCCAGTGGGTCAGGCTGGGCGTGACACGGAACTTCTGGGCAGCGGGGAGACACAATGCAGCCACCACCACCATCCATATCATCACACACCATACAGCCACCACCACCATCCATATCATCACACACCATACAGCCACCACCACCATCCATATCATCACACACCATACAGCCACCACCACCATCCATATCATCACACACCATACAGCCACCACCACCATCCATATCATCACACACCATACAGCCATCACCACCATCCATATCATCACACACACCATACAGCCACCACCACCATCCATATCATCACACACACCATACAGCCACCACCACCATCCATATCATCACACACACACCATACAGCCACCACCACCATCCATATCATCACACACCATACAGCCACCACCACCATCCATATCATCACACACACACCATACAGCCACCACCACCATCCATATCATCACACACACACACACCATACAGCCACCACCACCATCCATATCATAACACACCATACAGCCACCACCACCATCCATATCATCACACACCATACAGCCACCACCACCATCCATATCATCACACACACACACCATACAGCCACCACCACCATCCATATCATCACACACCATACAGCCACCATCACCATCCATATCATCACACACCATACAGCCACCACCACCATCCATATCATCACACACACACCATACAGCCACCACCACCATCCATATCATCACACACCATACAGCCACCACCACCATCCATATCATCACACACACACACCATACAGCCACCACCACCATCCATATCATAACACACCATACAGCCACCACCACCATCCATATCATCACACACCATACAGCCACCACCACCATCCATATCATCACACACACACACACCATACAGCCACCACACCATCCATATCTAACACACCATACGCCACCACCACCATCTACATCACACCCATACTGCACCCACCTCCATATCATCACACACAGCAGCCACCACCCATCATATCACACACACACACCATACAGCCACACCATATTATCACACACACACCATACAGCCACCACCCATCCATATCATCACACACACACATCAGCCACCACACCTCATACTACACCACCATGAGCCACCACCACCATCCATATCATCACACACCATACAGCCACCACCATCCATCCATATCATCACACACCACCATCGTCTTTCACTTCCCCCCAAAGGTCCCAGTCAATTCACTGAACTACCCACACCAGACAGGACGTTCTTTCAACAGTGCGTAGTCATGCTGGTCACTGTTTCTTCTTACACCAGTCAGTCTAGTACAGCCATACATTTGTGTCAACACCAGTCAGTCTAGTACAGCCATACCTTTGTGTCAACACCAGTCAGTCTAGTACAGCCATGCCTTTGTGTCAACACCAGTCAGTCTAGTACAGCCATATCTTTGTGTCAACACCAGTCAGTCTAGTACAGCCATATCTTTGTGTCAACACCAGTCAGTCTAGTACAGCCATATCTTTGTATCCATTTCACATAGTCTGGTACAGTCATACCTTTATGTCAACACCAGTCAGACTAGTACAGCCATACCTTTGTGTCAACACCAGTCAGTCTAGTACAGCCATACCTTTGTGTCAACACCAGTCAGTCTGGCTGTAGCGCTGTATCATCTGTACAGCCATTCCTTTGTTTGTGTCAACACCAGTCAGTCTAGTAAGCCATACCTTTGTGTCAACACCAGACAGTCTAGTACAGCCATACCTTTGTGTCAACACCAGTCAGTCTAGTAAAGCCATACTTTTGTGTCAACACCAGACAGTCTAGTACAGCCATACCTTTGTGTCAACACCAGTCAGTCTAGTACAGCCATACCTTTGTGTCAACACCAGTCAGTCTAGTAAGCCATACCTTTGTGTCAACACCAGTCAGTCTAGTAAGCCATACTTTTGTGTCAACACCAGACAGTCTAGTACAGCCATACCTTTGTGTCAACACCAGTCAGTCTAGTACAGCCATACCTTTGTGTCAACACCAGTCAGTCTAGTAAAGCCATACCTTTGTGTCAACACCAGACAGTCTAGTACAGCCATACTTTTGTTTGTGTCGACACCAGTCAGTCTAGTACAGCCATACCTTTGTCAATGTCAACACTGCTGCCGTTCGGGTCTGTTTCAGGGATTGGTTTGACACTTTGTGTCGCGTGGATCTGAGGCAATGCTGAGAAAGGGAGAGAGAGAGGGGGGTGGGGAGGGGAAGAGAGGGCGGAAAGGGAGGGCGGAGGAGGGAAGAGAAGAAGACATCATTAGCGGAGTGAGGCCCTCTGTCAGTGGCACGTGCCACAACACAAAGTGGCCAGGGGCAGAGGCCTCCGCGCACTACAATGCTCACTCACTCTCACGTTTCAATCTGCGCCCCCCTGACCTACATGCACGCTGCCACGTGACTGGCCTCCCTTGGCTTCCTGACCCAGTTTCAGGCACGGAAAAACCCATTTTCTCACGTGTCCCGAGGAGGAAAAGCGACAAGTGGGCCAGGAAGACAGCTGAGGGTGTGACTGGAGAGGAAAGTGGGCCAGGAAAACATCAGCTGAGGGTGTGACTGGAGAGGAAAGTGGGCCAGGAAGACATCAGCTGAAGGTGTGACTGGAGAGGAAAGTGGGCCAGGAAGACATCAGCTGAGGGTGTGACTGGAGAGGAAAGTGGGAGAGGAAAGTGGGCCAGGAAGACATCAACTGAGGGTGTGACTGGAGAGGAAAGTGGGCCAGGAAGACATCAGCTGAGGGTGTGACTGGAGAGGAAAGTGGGCCAGGAAGACATCAGCTGAGGGTGTGACTGGAGAGGAAAGTGGGCCAGGAAGACATCAGCTGAGGGTGTGACTGGAGAGGAAAGTGGGCCAGGAAGACATCAGCTGAGGGTGTGACTGGAGAGGAAAGTGGGCCAGGAAGACATCAGCTGAGGGTGTGACTGGAGAGGAAAGTGGCTCTCTGGTCCTGGCACGGACTGCAGAAGTGAAGGGGAGTGGGAGTGGGGAGGGGGGTTGTGGTCCTGCCAGGGAAGCGGACACTGTGGCTGAGGTGTTGCAGAAGAACTGAGAAGAACTGAGAACAGCGGTCCTGACTGAACCAAACACGTGTGTGCCACAGAGCAGGTGGTCAGTTAGTTGACAGGAGCCTGTTGTGGGATGGGCTGTCTGCCCCAGGCCCCGCCAGCTGCCCCCTTCTGCACGTTCTTGACAACCCTGTTCCAATATCTTAATGAACATGACAATCCTGTTCCAATATCTTAATGAACATGACAACCCTGTTCCAATATCTTGAACATGACAATCCTGTTCCAATATCTTAATGAACATGACAATCCTGTTCCAATATCTTAATGAACATGACAACCCTGTTCCAATATCTTAATGAACATGACAATCCTGTTCCAATATCTTAATGAACATGACAATCCTGTTCCAATATCTTAATGAACATGACAACCCTGTTCCAGTATCTTGAACATGACAACCCTGTTCCAATATCTTGAACATGACAACCCTGTTCCAATATCTTCATGAACCTGACAACCCTATTCCAATATCTTAATGAACCTGACAGCCCTGTTCCAATATCTTGATTAATGTGATTATTCTAATGTGTTGATGAAGATGTGACAACCAGTTCTAGTGTCTTGTAGGCTGAAGCCTTGTCAAGTTTTCCACAATCTGACAGGGATCAAAACGCTAGACAGCGCGTTGAACCATCTAACATCGTAATGGTGCCAGTGAAAACAGCAGTGAGAAGCCGACGTCAGTGTTTGAAAACAAGGAATGCCGAGCTGTGTAAGAGACGGGCTGCAGAGGGTGAGAAGAGAAAGGTTATGAATACCTTGGCAGGAAAAGGTGGCATGGAACCCTCCCATGCATCACGTGCTGGGAACTCATCTGTCACTGTTGTAGGCCGGCTTTCTTTCACAATGTATATGTTGCTTCAACTGCACCAAAGTTGGCCGGCTTTATTTCACAATGTATATGTTGATTTAACTGCACAAAAGTAGGGCGTCTTTCTTTCACAATGTATACGTTGCTTTAACTGCACCAAAGTAGGCCGGCTTTCTTTCACAATGTATATGTTGCTTTAACTGCACCAAAGTAGGCCAGCTTTTTTTCACGATGTATATGTTGCTTTAACTGCACCAAAGTAGGCCGGCTTTCTTTCACAATGTATATGTTGCTTTAACTGCACCAAAGTAGGCCGGCTTTCTTTAACAATGTATATGTTGCTTTAACTGCACCAAAGTAGGCAGGCTTTCTTTCACAATGTATATGTTGCTTTAACTGCACCAAAGTAGGCCGGCTTTCTTTCACAATGTATATGTTGCTTTAACTGCACCAAAGTAGGCCGGCTTTCTTTCACAATGTATATGTTGCTTTAACTGCACCAAAGTAGGCCTGCTTTCTTTCACAATGTATATGTTGTTTAACTGCACCTGTTAGTGCAGCTAGCACATTCCTCACATCATTCCTCTCCACTGTTTTTTAAAGTGTGTGAACTGTCATTGCGTGACGGGGGAGGGAATGTATATGTGGGTCCGCGCACGCACGCACGCACGCGCGCACACACACACACACACACACACACACACACACACACACACACACACGTGCTGTGTCAGTGTAATGATGGTATGGCAGTAACAATCCCCAGTGAATGACTGAAGTCACGAAGCCCAGTGAGGTCAGGTGTCAGAAGGTGCAGTGTGTGTTGAGACAAAGTGAACGAGGACAGACCAGCACCATCCCCAGTGAGGCCCACAGTGAGGCAGAAGGGGCAAGCACCCGTCACAGCAAAGCTCACCCCACCCTGACCCACTTGTGGGTGGACACTGCTATGGGTTCTGTGAACACAGGCACTAACTGACCCCTGCTTCACACCCGTTTCTGGCCCTTCCTCTCATCTACAGGCTATCGCACACTGACCACTGGTGATCACGGCTAACAACAACATACAGACCACTGCTGTCAAACGTTTCCACACCAAAGCTTCGAAAAACCTGACCTTAGCGCGACAGCCAGTTGATCGTTAAACTCACTCTCTACCCCTCCCCCCTCCCGGTACTCCCTTTCATTCATTCATTCACCCCCACCCATCACTCCACCTTCCTTTCCTGCAAACACATGATAATAAATGCGTGTGTACCTGCGTGCATACATACCTATGTGATGTATATGTAAGCGTATGTGTGTTCGCGCACGTGCAAGCTGTTGAAGAAGTATAGCTGGTGTTGGGGAATCGTGAGAAAAGGTGTGGTTCTGGGATGGGTATACATGAGCTGACAGAAGACAAAGTGAACGAAGCACAATAAATTAAGAGTGTGTGTGGTCAGTCACAACGTTCGCTTGACCTGTTTCTCCACAACAGGCCAGTGGTCATTCCCACACCCACACAATGGCTCCAGCCTGCAGTGAATGAACAGGGAGGGGTGGTGAGTTCGGGCAGGGGGAGAGGGATCAGACGGGTGGCCTCAACAACAGGAGTTCGCCATATGTGGCCCAAAGCTCGGCTTATATCACAGATTGACATTGCTTATATTGGGCCAACAGCAAAGTGAGAGCTGTATCGTCAATGGTTTGTCCACTGCAATGGGAATTCGTTTACAGCTTAGTCTTTTGTGAAAAGCTACGACTCTGAAATTTGGAGGCAAGATTGCACTGGCTCTTAGCGCTGAAGCCTTGGAGGCTAGCTGGCCTTTGGGAACCATCCCAAACCATCTTAAAACCCTCTTAGCCAAGAGACTGTGAATGGCTTGCTGTGGTGTTGTGTGGCGTGTGTGTGTGTGTGTGTGTGTGTGAATGGCTTGGTGAGGAGTGTGTGTGGTCAGTCACAACGTTCGCTTGACCCGTTTCTCCACAACAGACCAGCGGTCAGTCTCACGCCCACACAATGGCTCCAGCCTGCAGTGAATGAACAGAGTGGGGTGGGGAGTTCCGGGAGGGGATGTAACTTGGGCAAGACACTCTCCACAATAATCAAATTCCTGTCCAGACAAGATAGCACATGTCTACTCGGCTGTTCTGGTGGTCATTGTCAGACCGCCAATGACGGGGTGTGTGTGTGTGTGTGTGTGTGTGTGTGTGTGTGTGTGTGTATGAGTGTGTGTGTGTGTGTGTGTGTGTGTGTGTGTGTGTGTGTGTGTGTGTGTGTGTGTGTGTTGTACTGGCTCTGTCAACAGTTCATGCCACCTTTATTTACCTTCATTTCTCTGCATTTGAATCTCCGATGACGGCGCGCGCGCGCACGTGTGTGTGTGTGTATGTGTGTGTTAGTGTGTTTGTGTGTGTGTATGTGTGTGTGTGTGTGTGTGTGTGTGTGTGTGTGTGTGTGTGTGTGCGCGTGTCCGTGTGTGTGTGTGTGTGTGTTTGTGTTCGTATTTATGTGTGTGTGGGGGGGGGGTGCGGGGGTATGTGTGTGTGTGTGTGTGTGTGTGTGTTCGTATGTGGGTGTGTTAGTGTGGGCGGGACCGGGGGGGGGGGGGGTGTCGAGAGAGAGAGAGGGGTGGGGGGGGGGGTGAAACAAAGAAAGAGACCGACAGTCAGAGTGTGCGGAGGTGGGAGAAAGCCGGGTGAAAACCAGAGGAGGTGGATGATGTTTGGTGTCAGGGCACTGGTTCTGGCACAGGCTGAAGGCCCACACCTTACACCTTACACCTTACACACTTGTTGGACGCCAAACAGCGCTCTCCGCTTCAGCCCTGTTGTTACGGCAAACAACAACAACAACAACATGGGGGTGAGGGGGGAGAAAAAATAACGTGCGAGGAAGGGAGGGGGGGAGGGATTGAGGGAGGAGGATCACCCAGAACAACTGATGAGATCAACAGGGAGGGGTGGGGGGGGGGATTGAGGGAGGAGGATCACCCAGAACAACTGATGACATCAGCAGGGAGGGAGGGTGGGTGGGTGGAGGAAGACGGAAACGAACGGACGAACGTGGAACGCGCAGAGACAGACAGACACAGACAGACACAGACAGACAGGCAGGCAGACAGACACCGACACAGATAGACACAGACAGACACCGACACAGATAGACACAGACAGACAGACAGACAGACAGACACAGACAAACACACACACACAGACAGACACAGACAGACAGACACAAAAACGGAGAACTCCAGAAGAAAGCAAAGCGAGAGAGGACTGAACAGGAGATCAGAGTGTGACGGGGATGGGGAGAGGAACAGAAAGAGCGAGAGACAGAGGGGTGAGGGGTTATCTCCTGATCGTCTGATCGGTACAGGTTACAGGGGGTGCTATTGGCACTGTCCCCACTATGCCATGTTTATAGCCCCCAACCACGTGCCTGCGCTCCCCCCTCCCGACACACACACACACACACACACACACACACACACAGCCACACATACAAACACAGCCAATCACACACAAACACACGTGCCCGTGCAATCACCCCCGTCTCCATTGCAGACGGCGTGGTTTTGTTTGAACAGAGTTATATTAAAACAAGTGTCTGTTATTGTAGAGTCTTCCTGTGTA
>NC_134883.1:19230246-19235246 GCF_041734735.1 Babylonia areolata | reverse complement strand
CAACATGACGACAAAAGATGTGAACTAACATCAACACAAGGGAGACACGGGTCACTATGGCACAGCAGCGGAGTCAAAACAACACAACAGATCTCAGGGGACACACATTGATGCGGGGCTCATCGTGCGGGACCAATGGCCAATGGAGTTGTTTTGAGCACATCCGTGGGGAGTGTGTGTGTGTGTGTGCGTGTGCGTGTGTGTGTGTGTGTGTGTTCGTTCGTTCGTTCGTTCTTTAGTTTAACGTCTTTTCACTATCAGTGATATTAGACGTGTGTGTGTGTGTGTGTGTGTGTGTGTGTGTGTGTGTGTGTGTGTGTGTGTGTGCCGATTTTTTCACTGGAGTGGACTACAGTGTTTGACATAAGTTGTTAAAAAAATATTTCAAGGTACAATTTATTTCTTCTTCTTCTGCTTCTTCTTCTCTGTGCCTGTTTGTTTATCTATCAGTCTATGCTTATCCTATTTCTTTGCTTATCTACCAGTCTATGCTTATCCTATTTCTTTGTTTATCTATCAGTCTATGCTTACCCTATTTCTTGATCCATCGCTTATTCGGTCATCTTTAAACAACGACGGTGGACAACAGAAATCTGAAGTCCTGAACTGTTGACACAAAGGTGTTCCTATAGCATGAGTGCCAAGCAGCCACCCACGACGAGCAGGTCAGACAGGCGACACCACCTACACCGCCACCCTCTTGTTACCTGCATACATACCCCGGGTAGCCGCCGGCAATACGCCCCACTGCTTTGCAACACTCACTGATGTGGAATATGCATGCTGTGAGACAGGAGGAAGCGGGGGTGTATAGGAAAGAGGAGTGAAGACAACAATGAATCCACTCTGGGTGTGACAGAGAGAGAAGGGGGGGGGGGGTTGGAGGGGGGGGGATGTGGACAGACACACAGAGACAGAGGCGTGAAGAATCGTGTTCAAACAACAATGAATCCACTCTGGGTGTGACAGAGAGAGAAGAGGGCGGGGGCGGAGGTGGGGGAAGGGGGGGGGGGGGCACGCACACAGAAAGAGGCGGACCTGGAGAGAAAGTGAGGGGAAAATATCATTGCTCAAAACTGTGAAGTTCCCAACAATGTGTTTCCCCCTCTTTACGGAGTGACAGGATTGATGACATTATTTCGCATGACGTATTATTCGTTGAGCCAACCATCATGACGTCGAACTGATTATAACGTAATTTTAAGATGTTTTGATACAGCACTTCGTAACAGACTATGAAGACATCCATAGCATGACTTTTAGGTACGTAGTGTCTCAATAAATACATGTATGTCATTGTCCATGTTTTGTTTTGTTTTCCCATGGTGTCTCCATGATAAGTTTCTAAATTCCTGTCCATTCACAGTCCTCTTCGCATGATTCCCACAACACGGCCGCGGATTGGGTTTATTGAAGAGTTTCGTGTAAGAATGGAAGAGACAAGATAAAGACGATACAACACAGTACAGGTACATCATTAAGGAAACATGCTCCAACAGTGTGGCTGTAACCAACTGACGTCAGTGCACCAGAGATGTCGGACACACCGGCAAGTGCCAGACAGAACGCTGCAGCCAACAAACCATCTCACATCATGAATCACTACCTGCCTTACCCGCTTCCCATTCCTTTTCTGCACAAACAACTCCTGTGGCTTGTGGCGTTAAATATTTACTCTCTCTCTCTCTCTCTCTCTCTCTCTCTCTCTCTCTCACACACACACACACACACACACACACACACACACACCAAGACAAAGACAAACCCAAACACACACACACAATGAGACAAAGACAAACACACACACACACACACACACACACAATGAGACAAAGACAAACACACATAAAGACAACCACACACACACACACACACACACACACACTGAGACAAAGAAACACACACACACACACACACACACACACACACACACACACACACACTGAGACAAAGAAACACACACACACACACACACACACACACACACACACACACACACACACCATCAAAGCCCCTCCCCCGACTCCCCAACAGAAAAGACCTGTAATGAAGAGCGCAATGCCCAGCCCTATCAAGCATGACGGCAGATGATCAATTGGTTTTCAGTGCAGGCCAGGGAGCAAGAGGTGTGACTCATAACGCGACACGTCCGACCATCACTCCCTCCCCCAACACAGCGTCCGGACTGCTGCTGCTCCTTTCAACTTGAACAGCATCACCTGATCCTACTGTGACGTCACTGGTTCCATCCCCCTTGGTGACGTCATCAAGGGTGTTTCTGGCCTGGTTTCACCCTGTCTGGCATCTCTCTGGGTTTTCCCTGTCCTCTCTTTTTTCTTTGTTCATCATTCCCCCGTTCCCCATCCTTTTTTCTTTGTACATCACTCCCCGTTCCCCATCCTTCTTTTTTCTTTGTTCATCATTCTTCTTTGTTAATCATTCCCCCGTTCCCCATCCTTTCTGTTTCTTTGTTAATTATTCCCCTGTTCCCCATCCTTTCTGTTTCTTTGTTCATCATTCTCCTGTTCCCCATCCTTTCTGTTTCTTTGTTCATCATTCCCCTGTTCCCCATCCTTTCTGTTTCTTTGTTCATCGTTCCCCTGTTCCCCATCCTTTCTGTTTCTTTGTTCATCATTCCCCTGTTCCCCATCCTTTCTGTTTCTTTCTTCCCACTCAGTTATCACCGTCTTTCTGAACTTGACTCTCACTGTCTCTTTCTCTCTCTGTCTCTCTCTCACCCCCACTCATCCCCCCCTCCTCCGTCCACCCCACACACACACACACCCACACCCACGTGTGTGGTGTGACGTGTTCCCTGCATGTAATGGTGGCTGGCAGTGGGAAAACCCCATCAGTGGTGAGTGAGGGCAGTGTGCAGCCCAGCAGAAAAGACATGTTCATTTGTCTGTGTGTGTGTGTGTGTGTGTGTGTCTGTGTCTGTGTGTCTGTGTATGTTTGTCTTCGTCTCAAGGCGTGTGCGTGTGTACGTGCGCGCGCGCTTGGTGTCTGTGTGCATGTGGAGTGTGAGAGAGAGAAAGTATCAATAATGAAAGAAAAGACTAACTAAGAAGAAGAGGAGGAGAAGGACGATGACGATGAAAAAGATCCTCAACAAACACAAGTCAGAAAAAGAATCAACACGGAGGAAAGACACGTAACAACCGAAGACCAACATGCAGTGTGCAGCACACACTAACAACCCTCGCAACACCCCACTCTACTGGCCAGAGGCAGACCATCTGACTGACCACAGACGGACCCGTTGTCCCATAATCAACTGGCTCTTTTATTCATTCATCAACAGCTTGCTCTTTCTCTCCACCTCGTTACAACACGTGGGCCGGTATTGTTAGTGCAAAGGACACCACAGAGAGAAGGGACAGGGTGTGTGTGAAAAAAGACAGTGAGTCAGTCACACACACACACACACACACACACTCGTCACACTCCCTCATTGCAGAGCGACAGGCCGGTGTTGGGGTATAGGGCACCAGCTGTACTGCACAATGACCTCACACAAACAAACTGTCATTGACCCTCCCACTGCCCACACTAACTGCCCTTCTCCCGCACTGTGTGTGTGTGTGTGTGTGTGTGTGTGTGTGTGTGTGTGCTGTGAACAGAAGCCGGAACAGTGCATGACGGCAGCCCCACAGCCCGGTGACAGCCAGGTGTCTATGAAAACAGGACGGCAACAATGACAATGAAATGCAGAGGGGAAGCTATTTCCTCTTTTCATTTACCACAATGTAACTGCTACTTTTGTCTTATTTTGTACTTTACCCCACACTACCTCCCACTCACACACCCTGCCCAACCCCCCCCCCCCCCCCCCCCCCCCCCCCCCCCCCTTCTCTCTCTCTCTCTCTCTTTCTCGTGAAATTAGACAAAGATTATACTTTGTTTCCCCTGCATTACCCCGACCCCTTTCCTACACCATTGTATTGTGACCAAAGGCCGATGTTCTCTCTCTCTCTCTCTCTCTCTCTCTCTCTCTCTCTCTTGCTTTATCTCAGTATTTACTTGCGTGGTTGAAGTAGCTTATGTTTGCCTCCTTCAGTTCGGGGCCTTGGCCTAATCTGATTAAAATTTTCGCATTCGCATTATGTGTGTGTGTGTGTGTGTGTGTGTGTGTGTGTGTGTGTGTGTGTGTGTGTGTGTGTTCTCCGTGATGCATTTCCTGCAGTATATTTTTCTTCTTCCTTCATAAATATGTGCACTATCTGCAGCAGATGCATATTCGTCATAGGACAGATTGGAAGAATGGGCCATGCCTAAAAATCTAAATTCTTGAACAAAGACATTTTGAGTTCTGATCCACTACCACCACCACCACCAACCCCCCCTCTCTCTCTCTCTCTCTCTCTCACACACACACACACACACACACACACACACAAGACAAGATGTAGCAGAGGTCAAGGAGTACAGACGGGATGTAATGAAGGTGATGAGTCGAGTGGTGGTCACAGTGTGTGGGCAGTGAAAACAGCCAGAGTGGAGGCAGTGTGTGTGCAGTGTGGTGGTGATGTGGTCATCACGGTCACTTCTCTTCACCGTCCACTTCACACACTCCGCTTCCTCTTGCAGCTGTCTCCACTACCACCCGCTTCTCTCTGTGGCTGTGAGTGTGTGGGGGAAGGGGGCTGTGACTGGATGAGCAAGTGTATATATGGTTAGAGTGCCGATAATGCTTAAAATCAGACTGCCGAGCCAATTTTCCGATTTCGCAATGCAAGGGAGATGGGACGGAAAATAAGAAAGAGAGACAGAGACAGACAGACAGAAACAAGGGAGAGAGAGACCCATACAGTCAGAGAGAGCAGTGAACATGTATTATACACGCTCAATGAGAAAGAGAGGGGAGGGGGGTAACGGGTAATGCCGACAAGAAAGATGTGAGAGAGGAACAGATCTTCCTTCATAACACCCATTAAAACTTTTCCGGGCAAAGTCAGTATCGGCCTGTCCACCAAGCCAGCGTCTTCTCCACACCCCAC